>NC_058081.1:696538404-696744750 GCF_014858855.1 Bufo gargarizans
TTTTAGCTCATGAGTGGAACACCGCTGATATCAGCATTTCTGTCACTATTTCATGCTGCCCTCAGTGAGATCAGCATAAAGTTGATGACAGGTTCCCTTTAAGGCCTCATGCACACGACAGTATTTTTTCACGGTCCGCAAAAACGGGGTCCGTAGGTCCGTGATCCGTGACCGTTTTTTCGTCCGTGGGTCTTCCTTGATTTTTGGAGGATCCACGGACATGAAAAAAAAGTCGTTTTGGTGTCCGCCTGGCCGTGCGGAGCCAAACAGATCCGTCCTGAATTACAATGCAAGTCAATGGGGACGGATCTGTTTGACGTTGACACAATATGGTGCCATTTCAAACGGATCCGTCCCCATTGACTTTCAATGTAAAGTTTGGAGTCCCTTTTATACCCCCAGTAGCCTCATCGGATTGGAGTTTTCTCCAATCCGATGGTATATTTTAACTTGAAGCGTCCCCATCACCATGGGAACGCCTCTATGTTAGAATATACTGTTGGATATGAGTTAGATCGTGAAAACTCATTTCCGACAGCATATTCTAACACAGAGGCGTTCCCATGGTGATGGGGACGCTTCTAGTTAGAATATACTAAAAACTGTGTACAAGACTGCCCCCTGCTGCATGGCAGCACCCGATCTCTTACAGGGGGCCGTGATCAGCACAATTAACCCCTCAGGTGCCGCACCTGAAGAGGTTAATTGTACTATCACTATCATAGCCCCCTGTAAGAGATCAGGGCTGCCAGGCAGCAGGGGGCAGACCCCCCCCTCCCCAGTTTGAATATCATTGGTGGCCAGTGCGCCCCCCCCTCTATTGTAATAATAGGTTGGTGGCACAGTGTGCGGCCCCCCGCCCCCCCCCCCCTTCCTCCCTCTATTGTAATAATTTGTTGGTGGCACTGTGTGCGCCCCCCATCGGCCCCCCCTTCCTCCCTCTATTGTAATAATTTGTTGGTGGCACAGTGTGCGCCCCTGCACCCCCCTTCCTCCCTCTATTGTAATAATTTGTTGGTGGCACAGTGAGCGCCCCCCCCCGCCCCCCCTTCCTCCCTCTATTGTAATAATTCGTTGGTGGCACAGTGTGCGCCCCCCCCCCGGCCCCCCCCTTCCTCCCTCTATTGTAATAATTCGTTGGTGGCACAGTGTGCGCCCCCCCGCCCCCCCTTCCTCCCTCTATTGTAATAATTTGTTGGTGGCACAGTGTGCACCCCCCATCGGCCCCCCTCCCTCTATAGCATTAACAACATTGGTGGCCAGTGTGCGGCCTCCCATCTCCACCCCCCCCTCCCCGATCATTGGTGGCAGCGGAGTTCCGATCGGAGTCCCAGTTTAATCGCTGGGGCTCCGATCGGTAACCATGGCAACCAGGAAGCTACTGCAGCCCTGGTTGCCATGGTTACTTAGCAATAGTACAATAGTAGAAGATTCATACTTACCTGCTGACTGCTGCGATGTCTGTGTCCGGCAGGGAGCTCCTCCTACTGGTAAGTGACAGCAATGCGCCGCACAGACCTGTCACTTACCAGTAGGAGGAGCTCCCGGCCGGACATGAACATCGCAGCAGCCAGCAGGTAATGAATATTCTACTATTGTACTATTGCTAAGTAACCATGGCAACCAGGGCTGCAGTAGCGTCCTGGTTGCCATGGTTACCGATCGGAGCCCAAGCGATTAAACTGGGACTCCGATCGGAACTCCGCTGCCACCAATGATCGGGGGGGCGATGGGGGGCGCACACTGTGCCACCAACAAATTATTACAATAGAGGGAGGAAGGGGGGGCGGGGGGGGGGCGCACACTGTGCGACCAACGAATTATTACAATAGAGGGAGGGAGGGAGGGCGATGGGGGGCGCACACTGTGCCACCAACGAATTATTACAATAGAGGGAGGAAGGGGGGGGGGCGGGGGGGGCTCACACTATGCCACCAACAAATTATTACAATAGAGGGAGGGAGGGGGAGGGGGGCCGCACTGGCCACCAATGATATTCAAACTGGGAAGGGGGGGGTCTGCCCCCTGCTGCCTGGCAGCCCTGATCTCTTACAGGGGGATATGATAGTACAATTAACCCCTTCAGGTGCCGCACCTGAAGGGGTTAATTGTGCTGATCACCGCCCCCTGTAAGAAATCGGGTGCTGCCAGGCAGCAGGGAGCAGTCTTGTACACAGTTTGTAGTGTATTCTAACTAGAAGCGTCCCCATCACCATGGGAACGCCTCTGTGTTAGAATATACTGTTGGATATGAGTTTTCACGAAGTGAAAACATAGATCTGAAAAAGCTTTTGTGCAGACGGATCTTCGGATCCGTCTGTATGAAAGTAACCTACGGCCACGGATCACGGACACGGATGCCAATCTTGTGTGCATCCGTGTTCTTTCACGGACCCATTGACTTGAATGGGTCCGTGAACCTTTGTCCATCAAAAAAATAGGACAGGTCTTATTTTTTTGACGGACAGGATACACGGATCACGGTCTCGGCTGCAAAACGGTGCATTTTCCGATTTTTCCACGGACCCATTGAAAAAAAACGGAAAACGGCACAACGGCCACGGATGCCCACAACGGTCGTGTGCATGAGGCCTAAAGGTGTTGTCCCACGAAAAATATTCAACAATTTTTAAAATAGCGTCTAAATACTTTTGTAATCGCATGTAAATAAAATGTTAGTATAGCCATGTAATTATTCAATAAAATATATCTGTATAGCGCCACCTGCTGATGGTTATTTTCCGCATCTCTTTGTCCACCCCATTAAGGTGGATATACAGTACAGACCAAAAGTTTGGACACACTTTCTCATTCTCATTACTCAAGAGTTTTCTTTATTTTCATGACTATGAAAATTGTAGATTCACACTGAAGGCATCAAAACTATAAATTAACACATGTGGAATTATATACATAACAAAAAAGTGTGAAACAACTGAAAATATGTCATATTCTAGGTTCTTCAAAGTAGCCACCTTTTGCTTTGATTACTGCTTTGCACACTCTTGGCATTCTCTTGATGAGCTTCAAGAGGTAGTCACCTGAAATGGTTTTCACTTCACAGGTGTGCCCTGTCAGGTTTAATAAGTGGGATTTCTTGCCTTATAAATGGGGTTGGGACCATCAGTTGCGTTGTGGAGAAGTCAGGTGGATACACAGCTGATAGTCCTACTGAATAGACTGTTAGAATTTGTATTATGGCAAGAAAAAAGCAGCTAAGTAAAGAAAAACAGTGGCCATCATTACTTTAAGAAATTAAGGTCAGTCAGTCCGAAAAATTGGGAACACTTTGAAAGTGTCCCCAAGTGCAGTCACAAAAACCATCAAGCGCTACAAAGAAACTGGCTCACATGCGGACCGCCCCAGGAAAGGAAGACCAAGAGTCATCTCTGCTGCGGAGGATAAGTTCATCCGAGTCACCAGCCTCAGAAATCACAGGTTAACAGCAGCTCAGATTAGAGACCAGGTCAATGCCACACAGAGTTCTGGCAGCAGACACATCTCTAGAACTGTTAAGAGGAGACTGTGTGAATCAGGCTTCATGGTAGAATATCTGCTAGGAAACCACTGCTAAGGACAGGTAACAAGCAGAAGAGACTTGTTTGGGCTAAAGAACACAAGTCCAAATTTGAGATCTTTGGTCCCAACCACCGTGTCTTTGTGCGACGCAGAAAAGGTGAACGGATGGACTATACATGCCTGGTTCCCACAGTGAAGCATGGAGGAGGAGGTGTGATGGTGCTTTGCTGGTGAAAATGTTGGGGATTTATTCAAAATTGAAGGCATACTGAACCAGCATGGCTACCACAGCATCTTGCAGCGGCATGCTATTCTATCTGTTTGCGTTTAGTTGACCATCATTTATTTTTCAACAGGACAATGACCCCAAAACACACCATCAGGCTGTGTAAGGGCTATTTGACCATGAAGGAGAGTGATGGGGCGCTGCGCCAGATGCCCTGCCTGCCACAGTCACCAGACCTGAACCCAATCGAGATGGTTTGGGGTGAGCTGGACTGCAGATTAAAGGCAAAAGGGCCAATAAGTGCTAAGCATCTCTGGGAACGCCTTCAAGACTGTTGGAAGGCCATTTCAGGTGACTACCTCTTGATGCTCATCAAGAGAATGCCAAGAGTATGCAAAGCAGTAATCAAAGCAAAGTTGTAGTTTTACAACCGCTCTAGAGCTGCAGGTTGGCCACCCCTAATGTGCAGTACAGACCACAAGTTTGGACACACCTTCTCATTCAAAGAGTTTTCTTTATTTTCATGCAAGTTGGCCAGCCCTGATATACATGTTCAGTTCCATCATTTGAATGCCACCAGCTATATTTTTTATTAGAAGTTTTGAACGTTACAGGACTTGTCCCCAAACAAGGACGCGCCCATGAGCTGTCATAATGGGAGAGATGCAGCAGAAAGCACATGCTCCCTGAGGAAGGACAGGCCCCTGGAGTTTTCAGTTTAACATAAATCTAGCACAGCAATTGGGGAGATCTTTGTATCCATGTGAGGTACAGGGCTGGTTCTGGCTTTGTTAGGAAGGTATTGCCATGCCCTATATCAGGGATGCTCAACCTGCGGCCCTCCATCTGTTGTAAAACTACAACTCCCATCAAGCCCTGCTGTAGGCTTTCTGGGCATGCTGGGAGTTATAGTTTTGCAACAGCTGGAAAGCCACAAGGTGGGCATCCCTGCCCTATATGATGTCTGCTTTCATTATACGTATCATGGGATGACGCCTTTAGGATACTTTCACACGTAAAGGTTAATGCGTTAACCTTTTCCGGCACTGAATTCCGTCCTAGGGGCTCAATACCGGAAAAAAACTGATCAGTTTTATCCTAATGCATTCTGAATGGAGAGCAATCCGTTCAGTATGCATCAGGATGTCTTCAGTTCAGTCACTGTACGTTTTTTGGACGGAGAAAATACTGCAGCATGCTGAGGTATTTTCTCCGTCCAAAATTCCGGAACACTTGCCTTATATTGGCATTATATTCCATTGAAACGCATTAATGCCGGATCCGGCCTCAAGTGTCCTGGAAAAACTTTTTTTCCAGGACCGGTTTTGCGGTCTGCGCATGTGAAAAAAGATAAATACAGGATCAGTTTTTCCGGATGACAACCAGAGAGACTGATCCGGTATTCCAATGCATTTGTTAGACGGATCCACATCCGGATCCGTCTACAAATGGTATCCGTTTGCATACAGATTGCCGGAATCCAACAACGCAAGTGTGAAAGTACCACATTTTCTTCTGGAATGTCTCTGAAGTCAAGTAGTAACCAGCAGCGTTTTTACTTCCACTTGGGAAGTAAGGAGGTGTTGAGCTATAATACATGGAGCTGTAGTGAGCAGAAGTCTATTACTCCTCGCCACATGTTATTGTTATCTACAGTCAGTTTGCATATGTGCCTCCCACTTGTTAAGGGAGCAAAAGTAATGGGACAGAATAATAATCATAAATCAAACTTTCACTTTTTAATACTTGGTTGCAAATCCTTTGCAGTCAATTACAGCCTGAAGTCTGGAACGCATAGACATCACCAGACGCTGGGTTCCATCCCTGGTGATGCTCTGTCAGGCCTCTACTGCAACTGTCTTCAGTTCCTGCTTGTTCTTGGGGCATTTTCCCTTCAGTTTTGTCTTCAGCAAGTGAAATGCATGCTCAATCGGATTCAGGTCAGATGATTGACTTGGCCATTGCATAACATTCCACTCATTTCCCTTAAAAACTCTTTGGTTGCTTTTGTAGTATGCTTTCGGTCATTGTCCATCTGCACTGTGAAGCGCCGTCCAATATGTTCTGAAGCATTTGGCTGAATATGAACAGATAATATTACCCGAAACACTTCAGAATTCATCCTGCTGCTTTTGTCAGCAGTCACATCATCAATAAATACAAAAGAACCAGTTCCATTGGCAGCCATACATGCCCACGCCATGACACTACCACCACCATGCTTCACTGATGAGGTGGTATGCTTAGGATCATGAGCAGTTCCTTTCCTTCTCAATACTCTTCTCTTCCCATCGCTCTGGTACAAGTTGATCTTGGTCTCATCTGTCCATAGGATGTTGTTCCAGAACTGTGAAGGCTTTTTTAGATGTCGTTTGGCAAACTCTAATCTGGCCTTTCTGTTTTTGAGGCTCACCAATGGTTTACATCTTGTGATGAACCTTCTGTATTCACTCTGGTGAACTGGGTGAAATTATTGCTCTCACCTGAGTCTAAACCAACACTGTGCACCGCTGTGTATGTGGCGCGCGACTCGCCGCGCACCCCCGATACGTGCGTGCACTGTCACGGCGACGGCGGGAGGCGGGCGCGCTCACTTGAGCCAAGACCAAGTCACTACGCCCCCGAATGCGCAGAGAGACGCGTGCTCTGCGGGCCCCATTTTGGATTTGGGAATAAAGATCACCCAGCACAATATACAATACAAGTATCAATCCATATAACATATAGCATAAAAACCTAAACAGAATGTATAGAAAACAGCTAAATAAATAAATAATAGGATATAGGAAAGACTAGACTTATATCTTCATATTATATTATTCATCCATATCACGTACGTACAACAGATAATATCACTCACAGCTAGATAAATAATTACATATTATCACAACACCTATCTAATTAGATATTATAATTAACCACCTCATAAAACATTATGTTACACAATATTAAAATATAAAAAATACTATCACCCTATGCGACATAAATATACAATTAAATTATATAATCCAATATAATATATGCCCTTTTTGACAAACACAAAATATATTAACAAAACATATCAATTTATGATAAAATCATACGACACCCATGATTAATAGAACCCAAAAGTGAAACTTACAGTAGTGGCATAATTATAGCAAAGAATAAATATTGACATGATCATATCTAACAAATAAGTGGTGGCATGATTAGATCTAAAAAATAATATAACAGATATTTTTTATCATTATTATTATTGTTATTATTAGTTTATTTCTTTTATATAAAACAGGGGGGATAAAAAAAAAAGTGAAAACCCATGATTACTATTATTAAATCAATGTGTATACATTGTTACTTGATCACAATGACCAAATGACTTTTCAATATGTGGACAATCTATACCCTGATATAAAGCCTAAACAACAGGCTAGTGAATGACAAATCCAGTGCAAAAAAACATGTTATGTGATAACTCGAAATCATAATAATTTCATAATTCATTCTTCAAGTGTATATTATGTCGATCAGAAGTCTAATATTAAACCAATAGAAATAGCTGTGTATAGAAAAGGCACGTTTCCAATATTTATATCTTATATCTAATATTTAATACCTATATCCTACATAAAACAAAACAAAAAGAATAAGAAAAAAATATATTAGTATCAGAAGACTATGACCACATTAATCCGGCTGCTCTATATCTCATCAAAATAAAATACAGTATATACTCGAGTATAAGACGAGTTTTTTGGCACATATTTTTGTGCTCAAAAAGCCCCCTCGTCTTATACTCAAGTCTAGGTCTTGATTGCGAAAATTCGCAAAAAAATCGCATTCAAATTTTCGCATAAAAATTCGCATGAACTGGTATTTTTCCCAAAAATCGAATATTCGCTTCAGTTGGTTTTTGTACTGTTAAAGTTATTGTTGATACCATATTGTTTTATTTTGAAATAAATATTCAAAAACCTTTAACCTACTGATGCCTCAATTAATGTAATTTTATTGGTACGTTATCTATTTTTATTTTTGAAATTTACCAGTAGCTGCTGCATTTCCCACCCTAGTCTTATAACTCGAGTCAATAATTTTTCCCATTTTTTGGGGGTAAAATTTGGGGCCTCGGCTTATATTCGGGTCGGCTTATACTCGAGTATATACGGTAATTACAATAAAAAATTTTTTTTATCATTAAACACACCATTCACTAATTCAAGGATGATGTTGCCCCATCACAAAAAAGTTACAAATGGAATCTTGTCATTCAATCCATATGGTATCTGTGTGTTCAATTTCACAATCCACTTGATTTCAATCTGCTCCAACCATCGGAATACATTTCCTCCTCTCTCGCACCCAAAGATATCTTATCAATCCCGCTGAATTTGAGATCTTGCTAGCAGTTGTTATATGTCTTTGGCGAAAATGCCTCGTAATTGGTTTTAATTTTAAAAGCTTGTCTCTATCACCATCATCAATCTTGGCTGCCGTCCGAATATCCTTTTATTGTTCCTGTATACGAACCCATAGTTCACGGGTCATCATACCAATATAGATAAAACCACACGGGCATGTGGCATAGTAAATAATACCTGTTGTGCTACAGTTTATAAAATGCTGAATATTGTATGTCATTTTGCCAGAGGAGTCATCAAATGTATTGGTTTTAACAATAGCCTTACACGTTGTACAATGCCCAAAGGATATAGATCCACACTTGGGTCCCCTGGATTCAAATAAGAAACCAGATCTTGGTGGTACATAGTGGCTATGTACCAAAATATCCCTCAGATTTTTGCTACGTTTAGCCACAAATATAGGAGTAGGTGTCAGTATCTTATTAAGATCACCATCCAACTTCAGAATGGGCCAAAATTTATAGATAATCCCTTTCATATTTCGCCACTGTGTATTATAGTTCGTTATCATCCGTACTGTTTGTAATGCCGATAAATCATCCCAGGAATTTGAGGACAGTAATGCCTCCAGTGGTGTACTGACATATCCCCGTTGGTCATATCCTGGTTGTATAAAACGTTGCTTTAAGGTGTCTGATTCCCTTTCAAAATCCTCTTTAGATGTACAAATACGTTTAGCCCTCAAAAATTTACCTATGGGTATTGAACTTTTCTGATGTTTAGGATGGAACGAGGTTGCATGAAGCAGTGAATTAACAGTGGCAGATTTTCTATACACTGAAGTTTCAAGGTCGTCAGTCATTGCCACTTTTACACTGATATCCAAAAATTCTATTTCCCTTTGGCTTACCGTTTGGGTCAGGACGGTGTTCCACTTGTTGTTGTTCAATTTTTCAAGAAATAAATCCAAAGCCTCCCATGACCCATGCCATATGAACAAAACATCATCGATGAAGCGCATCCATGAAATCACCTCACCAGTCACCATTAACTTAATCCATAGATGCTTGTACACATTGTTGTTCCCAATTACCCAAAAACAAATTAGCGTAATATAGCGTGCATGTCGCACCCATCGCCATCCCACGCAATTGAAGATAATGGTGGTCCTTAAATAAAAAATTGTTATGCTTCAAAATTAAGTCTAATAACTGCATCAATAGATCCACCAAATCCAATGGTAAGTTTCTAGTTTGTAAAAAGAAACTAGAGGATTCTAAGCCCACATCATGTGAAATACATGTATACAGTGATTCCACATCACAAGATATTAAAAACATGTTATCCTCCATTTTGATGTTCTCCAAACGTCTCAATACATCCGTAGAATCACGGACATATGAGGGCAGGCTTTCCACACAAGGTTTCAGAGAGTAATCCAAAAAACGACACACAGGTTCATTTAGACCACCACAACAGGATACAATTGGTCTACCCGGAGGTTTCGCAGTGGACTTATGAACTTTTGGTGATATTTGATAAATTTTACTGAGAGGCTGTTATACACAGATTTTGTGATAATGCCCTCGGCGACCGCCTCCATAAGTATCTCATCCAATTGAGACTTGAATTTATTTGTCAGATTGCTAGGTAACAATCCTTATCACTCAATTGCCTAAAGACCTCAACTTCATACATATCTGTGGACCAAATGACCACATTTCCTCCCTTGTCCATCGGTTTAATAACCACATTTTTCATCTTTTTGAACCTAGTACCCCAGTACTGCAAGGCCCCAGTGCTAATTACTGAGCCACCCATGTTTCATAACTGTTACCTCTCTCATGCCCTATAGAAATCCTAACCCTATTTGGTATTTGTTTTTTTATGGGACACATTCAGTAAAATTCTAGTTTTTCGAGATGCCACCAGCACGGATGAGATGTAGCAGAGTTACACAGCGGTCAGCACAGACAAAACTCAGAAATGAAACCGTTCAGTGACATTTTCAGTTCTGCTACATTTCTAACTTTATATGGCGCAATAAAGATAGAAAACACTCACCATAGGGTGGACAGGAACCTCGTCACGACCGTGCAGTTGGCTACACACCCACTAGCAAGAACAATTGGAGAATGTCAGTAAAAAAAGGACTGGCTCTCTGTGTGCAAGTATCAATGTAATACCTAAAATATATGCTAATTAGGGATGAGCGAACCCGAACTGTATAGTTCGGGTTCGGACCGAATTTTGGGGTGTCCGTGACACGGACCCGAACCCGGACATTTTCGTAAAAGTCTGGGTTCGGGTTCGGTGTTCGTCGCTTTCTTGGCACTTTTTGAAAGGCTGCAAAGCAGCCAATCAACAAGCGTCATACTACTTGCCCCAAGAGGCCATCACAGCCATGCCTACTATTGGCATGGCTGTGATTGGCCAGAGCACCATGTGACCCAGCCTATATTTAAGCTGGAGTCACGTAGCGCCGCCCGTCACTCTGCTCTGATTAGCGTAGGGAGAGGTCCTCCAAAGGACTTGATTAATTGATCGATCTGCAGCTGTGGATCATTGAGCTGCTGATACTCAATTGCTCACTGTTTTTAGGCTGCCCAGACCGTTTGTCAGTCACTTTTTTCTGGGGTGATCGGCGGCCATTTTGTGTCTTGTGGTGTGCCGGCACAAGCTGCGACCAAGTGCATTTAACCCTTAAAGGGAGTCTGTCAGCAGATTTACCCTTTTTTAACAGTTGCCATACCGCTGTAGCCACAAAACAGATGATTAACACAGTACCTTTATATGCTTTGGTGGACTTTTAAATATGCCAAAAACGAACTTTGATGAGGGCTCGCAAGTGCCCAGGGCGGAGTCCACCGGGTTGGAGCCCAGGCAGCTCTGCCTCTTCGGCTCTTATCCCCGCCCAGCCTCCTCCTCTGCTCGCCTATCTGTCGTCTCTCCCCCTCAGCGAGATCCCGCGCCGACGCGATGACTTCCTTGGTCGGGGCATGCGCATAAGCTACTGCGATGCCGTGTCAGCAATGGGCATGGCAGTGCGCATGCCCCGGCCAAGGAAGTTATCGCATAGGCGCGGGATCTCGCTGAGGGGGAGAGACAACAGATAGGCGAGCAGAGGAGGAGGCTGGGCGGGGATAAGAGCCGAAGAGGCAGAGCTGCCTGGGCTCCAACCCGGTGGACTCCGCCCTGGGCACTTGCGAGCCCTCATCAAAGTTCGTTTTTGGCATATTTAAAAGTCCACCAAAGCATATAAAGGTACTGTGTTAATCATTTGTTTTGCGGCTACAGCGGTATGGCAACTGTTAAAAAGGGGTAAATCTGCTGACAGCCTCCCTTTAATGGTGTGGTTGTTTTTTGGCTAATTCCTACATCAGTGTGAAGCTGTCACACCAAGTGCATTTAACCAACAATAGTCTGGTTATTTTTTGGCCATATACTACATCAGGGGCAAGCTGTGCCTGTCACCAAGTGCATTTAACCCTCAATGGTGTGGTTGTTTTTTGGCTAAATCCTACATCAGGGTGAAGCTGTCACACCAAGTGCATTTAACCAGCAATAGTCTGTTTATTTTTTGGCAATATACTACATAAGGGGCAAGCTGTCACCAAGTGCATTTAACCCTCAGTAGTGTGGTTGGTCAAGCTGTCACACCAAGTGCATTTAACCATCAATAGTGTGGTTATTTTTTGGCCATATCCCAGTCTAATTCTGTCAGTAAACCTATACCAGTCACCCAGCGCCTAAATACTAGGCCTCAAATTTATATCCAGCTAAATCTGTCGTTACTGCTGTACTGTTGTGGCTGGTCAAGTTATTTAGTGTCCGTCAAAGCACATTTTTTGTTCTGGGTTGATATACAATTCCCAATTTAGCAATTTCATAATTTAGTGGTTTCTGCTGTATCAGAGCTATTTGAAATCTATCCCTAAAAGGGTATATAATATTCAAGGTGCACATAGGGTCATTCAGAATAACTTCACGCACCCGCTACTGTGCATTTCCAAGTCTAATTCTGTCAGTAAACCTATACCTGTCACCCAGCGCCTAAATACTAGGCCTCAAATTTATATCCAGCTAAATCTGTTGTTACTGCTGTAGCTGGGCAAGTTATTTAGTGTCCGTCCAAGCACAGTTTTTGTTCTGGGTTGAAATACAATTCCCAATTTAGCAATTTCATAATTTAGTGGTTTCTGCTGTATCAGAGCTATTTGAAATCTATCCCTAAAAGGGTATATAATATTCAAGGTGCACATAGGGTCATTCAGAATAACTTCACACACCCGCTACTGTGAATTTCCAAGTCTAATTCTGTCAGTAAACCTATACCTGTCACCCAGCGCCTAAATACTAGGCCTCAAATTTATATCCAGCTAAATCTGTGGTTATTGCTGTGGCTGGGCAAGTTATTTAGTGTCCGTCCAAGCACAGTTTTTGTTCTGGGTTGAAATACAATTCCCAATTTAGCAATTTCCTAATTTAGTGGTTTCTGCTGTATCAGGCCTACTTTAAATACATCCCTAAAAGGGTATATCAGAATCAAGGTGCTGATAGGGTCATTCTCAATAACTTCACACACGCTACTGTGCATATCCCAGTCTAATTCTGTCCGTAAAACGTATACCTGTCACCCAGCGCCTAAATACTAGGCCTCAAATTTATATCCTGCTAAATCTGTCGTTACTGCTGTACTGCTGTGGCTGGGCAAGTTATTTAGTGTCCGTCAAAGCACATTTTTTGTTCTGGGTTGAAATACAATTCCCAATTTAGCAATTTCATAATTTAGTGGTTTCTGCTATATCAGAGCTATTTGAAATCTATCCCTAAAAGGGTATATAATATTGAAGGTGCACATAGGGTCATTCAGAATAACTTCACACACACGCTTCTGTGCATTTCCAAGTCTAATTCTGTCAGTAAACCTAAACCTGTCACCCAGCACCTAAATACTAGGCCTCAAATTTAAAGTCAGCTAAATCTGTGGTTACTGCTGTGCCTGTATTAGTGTAATACGGTACCTAAATAGATAGCCAGATAGTGTTAGTTGTCTTTAAAAAAAGGCCTGAATTTAAATTCAATACATTTGGTCAAATAATATTTTTGTTGTTGTGGGAACGATAACAATGAGGAAAACATATAGTAAAGGACGCGGACGTGGACATGGTCGTGGTGGTGTTAGTGGACCCTCTGGTGCTGGGAGAGGACGTGGCCG
Organism: Bufo gargarizans; assembly: GCF_014858855.1. NCBI lineage: Eukaryota > Metazoa > Chordata > Amphibia > Anura > Bufonidae > Bufo > Bufo gargarizans. The sequence continues at coordinate 696,551,714 of NC_058081.1, forward strand.
TTCTGCCACAGCCACACGTCCTAGTGTACCAACTACCTCAGGTCCCAGTAGCCGCCATAATTTATTGCGATATTTGGTGGGGCCCAATGCCGTTCTAAGGATGGTAAGGCCTGAGCAGGTACAGGCATTAGTCAATTGGGTGGCCGACAGTTGATCCAGCACGTTCACATTATCTCCCACCCAGTCTTCTGCAGAAAGCGCACAGATGGCACCTGAAAACCAACCCCATCAGTCTGTCACATCACCCCCATGCATACCAGGGAAACTGTCTGAGCCTCAAGTTATGCAGCAGTCTCTTATGCTGTTTGAAGACTCCGCTGGCAGGGTTTCCCAAGGGCATCCACCTAGCCCTTCCCCAGCGGTGGAAGACATAGAATGCACTGACGCACAACCACTTATGTTTCCTGATTATGAGAACATGGGAATACCACCTCAGCATGTCTCTGATGATGACGAAACACAGGTGCCAACTGCTGCGTCTTTCTGCAGTGTGCAGACTGAACAGGAGGTCAGGGATCAAGACTGGGTGGAAGACGATGCAGGGGACGATGAGGTCCTAGACCCCACATGGAATGAAGGTCGTGCCACTGACTTTCAGAGTTCGGAGGAAGAGGCAGTGGTGAGACCGAGCCAACAGCGTAGCAAAAGAGGGAGCAGTGGGCAAAAGCAGAACACCCGCCGCCAAGAGACTCCGCCTGCTACTGACCGCCGCCATCTGGGACCGAGCACCCCAAAGGCAGCTTCAAGGAGTTCCCTGGCATGGCACTTCTTCAAACAATGTGCTGACGACAAGACCCGAGTGGTTTGCACGCTGTGCCATCAGAGCCTGAAGCGAGGCATTAACGTTCTGAACCTGAGCACAACCTGCATGACCAGGCACCTGCATGCAAAGCATGAACTGCAGTGGAGTAAACACCTTAAAAACAAGGAAGTCACTCAGGCTCCCCCTGCTACCTCTTCTGCTGCTGCCGCCTCGGCCTCTTCTGCTGCTGCCGCCTCGGCCTCTTCTGCTGCTGCCGCCTCGGCCTCTTCCTCTGCCTCTGGAGGAACGTTGGCACCTGCCGCCCAGCAAACAGGGGATGTACCACCAACACCACCACCACCTCCGTCACCAAGCATCTCAACCATGTCACACGGCAGCGTTCAGCTCTCCATCTCACAAACATTTGAGAGAAAGCGTAAATTCCCACCTAGCCACCCTCGATCCCTGGCCCTGAATGCCAGCATTTCTAAACTACTGGCCTATGAAATGCTGTCATTTAGGCTGGTGGACACAGACAGCTTCAAACAGCTCATGTCGCTTGCTGTCCCACAGTATGTTGTTCCTAGCCGGCACTACTTCTCCAAGAGAGCCGTGCCTTCCCTGCACAACCAAGTATCCGATAAAATCAAGTGTGCACTGCGCAACGCCATCTGTGGCAAGGTCCACCTAACCACAGATACGTGGACCAGTAAGCACGGCCAGGGACGCTATATCTCCCTAACTGCACACTGGGTAAATGTAGTGGCAGCTGGGCCCCAGGCGGAGAGCTGTTTGGCGCACGTCCTTCCGCCGCCAAGGATCGCAGGGCAACATTCTTTGCCTCCTGTTGCCACCTCCTCCTTCTCGGCTTCCTCCTCCTCTTCTTCCACCTGCTCATCCAGTCAGCCACACACATTCACCACCAACTTCAGCAAAGCCCGGGGTAAACGTCAGCAGGCCATTCTGAAACTCACATGTTTGGGGGACAGGCCCCACACCGCACAGGAGTTGTGGCGGGGTATAGAACAACAGACCGACGAGTGGTTGCTGCCGGTGAGCCTCAAGCCCGGCCTGGTGATGTGTGATATTGGGCGAAATCTCGTTGCAGCTCTGGTACTAGCCGGTTTGACGCACATCCCTTGCTTGGCGCATGTGCTGAATTTGGTGGTGCAGAAGTTCATTCCCAACTACCCCGACATGTCAGAGCTGCTGCATAAAGTGCGGGCCGTCTGTTCGCGCTTCCGGCGTTCACATCCTGCCGCTGCTCGCCTGTCTGCGCTACAGCGTAACTTCGGCCTTCCCGCTCACCGCCTCATATGCGACGTGCCCACCAGGTGGAACTCCACCTTGCACATGCTGGACAGACTGTGCGAGCAGCAGCAGGCCATAGTGGAGTTTCAGCTGCAGCACGCACGGGTCAGTCGCACTGCGGAACAGCACCACTTCACCACCAATGACTGGGCCTCCATGAGAGACCTGTGTGCCCTGTTGCGCTGTTTCGAGTACTCCACCAACATGGCCAGTGGCGATGACGCCGTTATCAGCATTACAATACCACTTCTATGTCTCCTTGAGAAAACACTTAGGGCGATGATGGAAGAGGAGGTAGCCCAGGAGGAGGAGGAGGAGGAGGAGGAAGAGGGGTCATTTTTTGCACTTTCAGGCCAGTCTCTTCGAAGTGACTCAGAGGGAGGTTTTTTGCAACAGCAGAGGCCAGGTACAAATGTGGCCAGCCAGGGCCCACTACTGGAGGACGAGGAGGACGAGGATGAGGAGGAGGTAGAGGAGGATGAGGATGAAGCATGGTCACAGCGGGGTGGCACCCAACGCAGCTCGGGCCCATCACTGGTGTGTGGCTGGGGGGAAATGCAGGACGATGACGATACGCCTCCCACAGAGGACAGCTTGTCCTTACCCCTGGGCAGCCTGGCACACATGAGCGACTACATGCTGCAGTGCCTGCGCAACGACAGCAGAGTTGCCCACATTTTAACCTGTGCGGACTACTGGGTTGCCACCCTGCTGGATCCACGGTACAAAGACAATGTGCCCACCTTACTTCCTGCACTGGAGCGTGATAGGAAGATGCGCGAGTACAAGCGCACGTTGGTAGACGCACTACTGAGAGCATTCCCAAATGTCACAGGGGAACAAGTGGAAGCCCAAGGCCAAGGCAGAGGAGGAGCAAGAGGTCGCCAAGGCAGCTGTGTCACGGCCAGCTCCTCTGAGGGCAGGGTTAGCATGGCAGAGATGTGGAAAAGTTTTGTCAACACGCCACAGCTAACTGCACCACCACCTGATACGCAACGTGTTAGCAGGAGGCAACATTTCACTAACATGGTGGAACAGTACGTGTGCACACCCCTCCACGTACTGACTGATGGTTCGGCCCCATTCAAATTCTGGGTCTCTAAATTGTCCACGTGGCCAGAGCTAGCCTTTTATGCCTTGGAGGTGCTGGCCTGCCCGGCGGCCAGCGTTTTGTCTGAACGTGTATTCAGCACGGCAGGAAGCGTCATTACAGACAAACGCAGCCGCCTGTCTACAGCCAATGTGGACAAGCTGACGTTCATAAAAATGAACCAGGCATGGATCCCACAGGACCTGTCCATCCCTTGTGCAGATTAGACATTAACTACCTCCCCTTAACCATATATTATTGGACTCCAGGGACTTCCTCATTCAATCCTATTTTTATTTTTATTTTACCATTATATTGCGAGGCTACCCAAAGTTGAATGAACCTCTCCTCTGTCTGGGTGCCGGGGCCTAAATATATGCCAATGGACTGTTCCAATGTTGGGTGACGTGAAGCCTGATTCTCTGCTATGACATGCAGACTAATTCTCTGCTGACATGAAGACAGATTCTCTGTTACGGGACCTCTCTCCTCTGCCTGGGTGCTGGGCCTAAATATATGACAATGGACTGTTGCAGTGGTGGCTGACGTGAAGCCTGATTCTCTGCTATGACATGCAGACTGATTCTCTGCTGACATGAAGCCAGATTCTGTGTTATGGGACCTCTCTCCTCTGACTGGGTGCCAGGGCCTAAATTTATGACAATGGACTGTTACAGTGGTGGGTGACGTGAAGCCTGATTCTCTGCTATGACATGCAGACTGATTCTCTGCTGACATGAAGACAGATTCTCTGTTACGGGACCTCTCTCCTCTGCCTGGGTGCTGGGCCTAAATATATGCCAATGGACTGTTACAGTGGTGGGTGACGTGAAGCCTGATTCTCTGCTATGGGACCTCTCTCCAATTCATATTGGTTAATTTTTATTTATTTTATTTTTATTTTAATTCATTTCCCTATCCACATTTGTTTGCAGGGGATTTACCTACATGTTGCTGCCTTTTGCAGCCCTCTAGCCCTTTCCTGGGCTGTTTTACAGCCTTTTTAGTGCCGAAAAGTTCGGGTCCCCATTGACTTTAATGGGGTTCGGGTTCGGGACGAAGTTCGGATCGGGTTCGGATCCCGAACCCGAACATTTCCGGGAAGTTCGGCCGAACTTCTCGAACCCGAACATCCAGGTGTCCGCTCAACTCTAATGCTTATATTAATGGCCAATATAAATCGATCAATAAATACACAATAAAACAAATACATCACTGTCCCCTTAGTGACCAGCCTGTTTTGGGCCTTAAAGGGGTTTCCAGGATTGGGAAGATTGGTGTATGCGGACAACAGTGCCTTAAATATTGCACTTATGCCTCTCCTACCTTTCCTAGACAATTCTTATGGCTCTTTTGCCATTGAGAAAATCTCAGCCGGAAGGGCCGTTTCTCTTACAGTCGGTGACATACCGTGTCCCTTTCTGCCGAGCGAAGCCTCTTTTTAACGGAGCGCTGAAGGCACACTCGGTCTCCCATCAGCCGCAGACCTGCTGCTGAGCTAGGATCTGTGTTTGGCCTCGTTCCCAGGGCGGCTTTGCTAGCTGGGAGGCTCCCTGCTCCTAGGTCTGCCTTGAGCGCCGAGCTGATCACTTGGTGCTCGACTTGTCTGTCTGTCGGTCATGTGACGCTGGCCATGTCACATGACCCTCACTCCCTACAATAAATACAGACAACCTGCTGGCTGTTATTTAGCTTACCTTTGGATTTGACCTTTGATCTGCTTCCTGACACCTCTTCTGCCTGCTCCCTGAACCTTGACGCTACCTCTCGGATTTTGACCTCGGCTTCCTTTTGGATTTTGTCTTTGCCTCTTCTCTCGTACTGACGTGACCTCCTGGACCGACCCCGGCTAGTTGACCCGCCTCGCCCTTCCGTTTTTGGTGGTACCTTGCTTGTTCCACCTCTCTGTCCGCTCTAGTGCTAACTCTCATTGGCTGTCCGCTTCCCTGCTGTCTCTATCTCTCTGCTTGCACTTATACAGGTCAGGGACTATCGCCCAGTTGCGCCCTGTCACCTAGGGCGGGTGGTGCAAGTAGGCAGGGACGGGGGACCGGGTGGCAGCTCATGGGTGCACCTCCGCTCTATCTTTATACCCGTGACGCTACCCTGTGACACTCTTCTTCCGCTTCGCAAGGAACCCGGTGACGTCACCGGAACTGAAGGGTTAGGGCATAGTCAGTGACGTCACCAAACACACTGCTGGGCGGAAGCCTCCGCCTGGCAGTGTGTTATGGTAAACGAAAGAGCCCTTGCCCTGCGCAATCCTGCTCAGGGCAAGGGCAGAGCATTGGGGCATGAACTGCTCCGATGCTAACCTCAGGGGGGCTGCCTGGGTGAAATGATTGGTATGTCCGGGTTCAGCTCTGAACCCCGACAACCCCTTTAAGCTGACCATGGTATCTGGGCTGCAGGCAGCATCTCATACAGCAGTAGGAACTGAGCAAATTGATACATATATATAGTTTTATGGGAAAAGATTCAGTAAAGATTCAGTTTGCAATTTATTAATTTATATTCCTGTTCATTCTGAGCTTTGAAGTCCAGGAGGCGGTCCTATCAGTGATTGACAGCTATGTCTGTATACGCAGTCATAGAGGGACGGCTGTCAATCAATGATAGGACCGGCTTTCTGACTTCAAAGCTCAGAATGTGCAGGAGTTTAAATGAATACATTACATGTTTCTAAAATACATTGCACTGTTCATACAGTGCAATGTATTTTAATATCAATGTTAAACTGACATCCACCAGGAGACTGCACCAGAGAGGCACAGCCTGCTAGGTTGTCCTGAAGGCAGGCCTAGGTCATTCACTAGGCCCCAGCCTGCGTTCACAGGCGATCTCACTCATGGGGTGCCAACTGGAGACACAGAGAGTCCTCTTGTTCTGTAACCGTTTACATGCCACATGCGCTATTGCCTAAGGGGCCCAGATGAAAGATTCTGTTGATCTGGGCTGTTAGAGCAGGGACTTGCAACAGCCAAGTCCTAGCTGTCTGCTGCCTGGGAGACCCATATAAAGGCCACCATATAAAGGCACTGACCCAGCCTAAGGCTCCTTAACCTGTACCGGTACGGCATGTTGTCCCGGTACTTAAGGACACATGACGTACCGGTACGTCATGTATATTTCCGATCACCGCAGCCCGGGTCAATATGCGGGGGGTCCCTACGGTTTGCGGCTTTTTATGGTGCGGCGGCGGCGGGCGGTGGTGCCATTGGGTCCCCGTGGGGCTGTTGTAGGGGGGACCCGATGGCATGGAAGGCAGCGCGACCTTCCGGTGACGGGCCTGTGACATCCAGGGGGCTGGAAGCTGTATGAGTAATACACACAGTATTACTCATACAGCCAATGCATTCCAATACAGAAGCATTGGAATGCATTGCAAAGGATTAGACCCCCAAAAGTTGAAGTCCCAAAGTGGGACAAAAAAATAAAGTGAAAAAAAAATAAAGTTTTCCCCCCAAAAAATTTAAAATTTCAAGTGAAAATAAACAAAAATGTCATTTTCCCCAAATAAAGTAAAAAAAAAAAGTAAAAAATAGGGGGGGGGGGGAAGTTTACATATTAGGTATCGCCACGTCCGTATCGACCGGCTCTATAACCGCCTCCGGACCCCCTAACGCAGATCTGCAGTCCGGAGGCGGCAGCTGTGCGCTCAACAACTCATCGGCGCGTCATCTCGCTTACGGAAGGTAAGCCAGTGGATCTCCAGCCTGCCAGCGGCGATCGTTCGCTGGCAGGCTGGAGATGTGATTTTTTTAACCCCTAACAGGTATATTAGACGCTGTTTTGATAACAGCGTCTAATATACCTGCTACCTGGTCCTCTGGTGGTCCCTTTTGTTTGGATCGACCACCAGAGGACACAGGTAGCTGTGTAAAGTAGCACCAAACACCACCTACACTACACTACACCCCCCCTGTCACTTATTAACCCCTTATGAACCCCTGATCACTTCATATAGACTCCCTGATCACCCCCCCCCCGTCATTGATCACCCCCCTGTCATTGATCACCCCCCTGTCATTGATCACCCCCCTGTAAGGCTCCATTCAGACGTCCGTATGATTTTTACGGATCCATGGATACATGGATCGGATCCGCAAAACACATACGGACGTCTGAATGGAGCCTTACAGGGGGGTGATCAATGACAAGGGGGTGATCACCCATATAGACTTCCTGATCACCCCCCTGTCATTGATCACCCCCCTGTAAGGCTCCATTCAGACGTCTGTATGATTTTTACGGATCCATGGATACATGGATCGGATCCGCAAAACACATACGGACGTCTGAATGGAGCCTTACAGGGGGGTGATCAATGACAAGGGGGTGATCACGCATATAGACTTCCTGATCACTTCCCTGTCCTTGATCACCCCCTGTCATTGATCACCCCCTGTCATTGATCACCCCCCTGTCATTGATCACCCCCCTGTAAGGCTCCATTCAGACGTCCGTATGATTTTTACGGATCCATGGATACATGGATCGGATCCGCAAAACGCATACGGACGTCTGAATGGAGCCTTACAGGGGGGTGATCAATGACAAGGGGGTGATCACGCATATAGACTTCCTGATCACTTCCCTGTCATTGATCACCCCCCTGTAAGGCTCCATTCAGACGTCCGTATGATTTTTACGGATCCACGGATACATGGATCGGATCCGCAAAACACATACGGACGTCTGAATGGAGCCTTACAGGGGGGTGATCAATGACAAGGGGGTGATCACCCATATAGACTTCCTGATCACCCCCCTGTCATTGATCACCCCCCTGTAAGGCTCCATTCAGACGTCTGTATGATTTTTACGGATCCATGGATACATGGATCGGATCCGCAAAACACATACGGACGTCTGAATGGAGCCTTACAGGGGGGTGATCAATGACAAGGGGGTGATCACGCATATAGACTTCCTGATCACTTCCCTGTCCTTGATCACCCCCCTGTCATTGATCACCCCCCTGTCATTGATCACCCCCCTGTAAGGCTCCATTCAGATGTCCGTATGATTTTTACGGATCCATGGATACATGGATCGGATCCGCAAAACGCATACGGACGTCTGAATGGAGCCTTACAGGGGGGTGATCAATGACAAGGGGGTGATCACCCATATATACTTCCTGATCACCCCCCTGTCATTGATCACCCCCCTGTCATTGATCACCCCCCTGTAAGGCTCCATTCAGACGTCCGTATGCGTTTTGCGGATCCGATCCATGTATCCGTGGATCCGTAAAAATCATACAGACGTCTGAATGGAGCCTTACAGGGGGGTGATCACTGACAGGGGGGTGATCAATGACAGGGGGGTGATCACCCCATATAGACTCCCTGATCAAATTCAGACATTTTTTTTGGCCCAAGTTAGCGGAAATTGTTTTTTTTTATTTATTTATTTTTCTTACTAAGTCTCATATTCTACTAACTTGTGTCAAAAAAATAAATCTTACATGAACTCACCATACCCCTCACGGAATCCAAATGCATAACATTTTTTAGACATTTATATTCCAGACTTCTTCTCACGCTTTCGGGCCCCTAAAATGCCAGGGCAGTATAAATACCCCACATGTGACCCCATTTCGGAAAGAAGACACCCCAAGGTATTCCGTGAGGGGCATATTGAGTCCATGAAAGATTGAAATTTTTGTCCCAAGTTAGCGGAAAGGGAGACTTTGTGAGAAAATAAAAAACAAAATCAATTTCCGCTAACTTGTGCCAAAAAAAAATATTGCTATGAACTCGCCATGCCCCTCATTAATTACCTTGGGGTGTCTTCTTTCCAAAATGGGGTCACATGTGGGGTATTTATACTGCCCTGGCTTTTTAGGGGCCCGAAAGCGTGAGAAGAAGTCTGGGATCCAAATGTCGAAAAATGCCTTTCTAAAAGGAATTTGGGCCGCTTTGCGCATCTAGGCTGCAAAAAAGTGTCACACATGTGGTATCGCCGTACTCAGGAGAAGTTGGGCATTGTGTTTTGGGGTGTCATTTTACATATATCCATGCTCGGTGAGATAAATATCTTGGTCAAATGCCAACTTTGTATAAAAAAATGGGAAAAGTTGTGTTTTGCCAAGATATTTCTCTCACCCAGCATGGGTATATGTAAAATGACACCCCAAAACACATTCCCCAACTTCTCCTGAGTACGGCGATACCACATGTGTGACACTTTTTTGCCGCCTAGGTGGGCAAAGGGCCACACATTCCAAAGAGCACCTTTCGGATTTCACAGGTCATTTTTTACACATTGTGATTTCAAACTACTTACCACACATTAGGGCCCCTAGAATGCCAGGGCAGTATAACTACCCCACAAGTGACCCCATTTTGGAAAGAAGACACCCCAAGGTATTCCGTGAGGGGCATGGCGAGTTCCTAGAATTTTTTATTTTTTGTCACAAGTTAGCGGAAAATGATGATTTTATTTTTTTTCTTACAAAGTCTCATATTCCACTAACTTGTGACAAAAAATAAAAAATTCTAGGAACTCGCCATGCCCCTCACGGAATACCTTGGGGTGTCTTCTTTCCAAAATGGGGTCACTTGTGGGGTAGTTATACTGCCTTGGCATTTTAGGGGCCCTAATGTGTGGTAAGTAGTTTGAAATCAAAATCTGTAAAAAATGGCCGCTGAAATCCTAAAGGTGCTCTTTGGAATGTGGGCCCCTTTGCCAACCTAGGCTGCAAAAAAGTGTCACACATCTGGTATCGCCGTACTCAAGAGAAGTTGGGGAATGTGTTTTGGGGTGTCATTTTACATATACCCATACTGGGTGAGAGAAATATCTTGGCAAAAGACAACATTTTCAATTTTTTTATACAAAGTTGGCATTTGACCAAGATATTTATCTCACCCAGCATGGGTATATGTAAAATGACACCCCAAAACACATTCCCCAACTTCTCCTGAGTATGGCGATACCAGATGTGTGACACTTTTTTGCAGCCTAGGTGGGCAAAGGGGCACACATTCCAAAGAGCACCTTTCGGATTTCACCGGTTTTTTTTTTTACAGATTTTGATTGCAAACTACTTCTCACGCATATGGGCCCCTAAAATGCCAGGGCAGTATAACTACCCCACAAGTGACCACATTTTGGAAAGAAGACACCTCAGGGTATTCCGTGAGGGGCATGGCGAGTTCCTAGAATTTTTTCTTTTTTGTCACAAGTTAGTGGAATATGAGACTTTGTAAGAAAAAAATAAAATAAAAAATAAATCATCATTTTCTGCTAACTTGTGACAAAAAATTAAAAAGTTCTATGAACTCACTATGCCCATCAGTGAATAGCTTAGGGTGTCTACTTTCCGAAATGGGGTCATTTGTGGGGTTTTTGTACTGTCTGGGCATTGTAGAACCTCAAGAAACATGACAGGTGCTCAGAAAGTCAGAGCTGTTTCAAAAAGCGGAAATTCACATTTTTGTACCATAGTTTGTAAACGCTATAACTTTTACCCAAACCATTTGTTTTTTTTACCCAAACATTTTTTTTATCAAAGACATGTAGAACAATAAATTTAGCGAAAAATTTATATATGGATGTCGTTTTTTTTGCAAAATTTTACAACTTAAAGTGAAAAATGTCATTTTTTTGCAAAAAAATTGTTAAATTTCGATTAATAACAAAAAAAGTTAAAATGTCAGCACCAATGAAATACCACCAAATGAAAGCTCTATTAGTGAGAAGAAAAGGAGGTAAAATTCATTTGGGTGGTAAGTTGCTTGACCGAGCAATAAACGGTGAAAGTAGTGTAGTGCAGAAGTGTAAAAAGTGGCCTGGTCATTAAGGGGGTTTCAGCTAGCGGGGTTGAAGTGGATAAACATATCACATGACCTAACCCCTCAGATGAACACAATAAAAAAAAAAAAAACTGTGCTAAATAAACCATTTTTTTGTCACCTTACATCACAAAAAGTACAACAGCAAGCGATCAAAAAGTCATATGCACCACAAAATAGTACCAATCAAACCATCATCTCATCCCGCAAAAATCGTACCCTACCCAAGATAATTGCCTAAAAACTGAATAAACTATGGCTCTCATACTATGGAAACACTAAAACATTATTTTTTTTGTTTCAAAAATGAAATCATTGTGTAAAACTTACATAAATAAAAAAAGTATACATATTAGGTATCGCCGCGTCTGTAATAATAAAATAAAAATTAAAACGGTGTAAAAAAAGCCATTTTGTAAAACTTAAAATCATTGTGTAAAACTTACATAAATAAAAAAAGTATACATGTGTCTCATGTCACTGTACTTACAGCTGGGACCTATAGTCCCACACGTAATAAATGAGTATTCCAGCAGTCAGACTGGCACTATCAGACTGTGGCCATTATAAGGAGTTTTTTCTGACTACCCGCTCCTGCTTTTGTTAATATAGTCCTACAGCACGGCATATGAAGGGACCATGATTTCTATTTTAACTACAGCATGTTTGTTTTATTGTTTGATTATATTTGGGCATTTATATTTTGCATATATTATGGGTATTTCATTTATACTTGCACTGAGATCCTTTTCTTTTTTCTGAATTCTCAAACATTTCTCACTTTCTACAACTAGAAATCTTTGCAAAAAGAAAAAAAAGAAGCGATACTGCCAAATGTCAGCAGAGTCGGCCTTAACATTACCAGTTGATATAGTTTTGGAACTTTTGCTAATAAGGATGTTTATGTGGTTACATCTAAGTAGAAGAAAACTCTGCTGACGTTTCCTGTGTCACTGTATTTCTCCTCACACAAGACCACTGGCTTTTGACTCATGAAGGTTGTTGTTTTTGCCTTTGTCTGAAGCAGTCTGGTACAACCCCTTTATGTTTGATACGTGTCACAAAGTTTTAATAGACTTTGATGTGTGGTGGCTCAGAGGTTAGCACTGTTCCCTTGCAGCACAGTGGTCCTGGTCCTGAAATATGACCATTGAGTATGTATATTCAGCCTTTGTGTGGATTTCTGATTCCCTCCAAAAGTCACAGGTGTGGCATATCAAAGTGCTGATGAGACAGCATGAATATTGCACAGGTGTGCCTTAGACTGCCCACAAAAGGCCACCTTAGACTGCCTACAAAAGGCCACTCTGAAAAGTGCACAGTTTTGCCTTACTGGGGGGGGGGGGGCAGAAAACCAGTCAGTATCTGGTGCGGCCACCATTTGCCTCACGCAGTGTAATGCCGTACATCTCCATCGCATAGAGTTGATCAGGTTGTTGATTGTGGCCTGTGGAATGTTGGTCCACTCCTCTTCAATAGCTGTGCGAAGTTGCAGAATATTGGCAGGAACTGGAACACGCTGTTGTATACGCCGATCCAGAGCAATCCAAACATGCTCAATGGGTGACATGTCCGGTGAGTATGCTGGCCATTGCAATATGGGGTCGTGCATTATCATGCTGCAACATGAGGTGATGGTTGTGGATGAATGGCACAACAATGGGCTTTAGGATCTCGTCACGGTATCTCTGTGCATTCAAAATGCCATGAATAAAATGCACCTGTGTTCGTTGTCCATTACATACGCCTGCTCATACCATAACCCCACCGCCACCATGGGCCACTCGATCCACAACGTTGACGTCAGCAAAACGCTCACCCACACGACGCCACACACGATGTCTACCATCTGCCCTGAACAGTGAAAACCGGTACTCACCATAATGTGTTCCAGTATAAAATGCCCCTATAGAGAGCCCTCCATATAAAATACCCCTTCTTTGTGGCCTCAGTAGAAGCCCCCATGGTGTTCATCTCCCCCCTTCCCCCATAGTGACCCCCATATTAATTACCCCTTCTTTGTGGCCTCAGTAGATGCTCACATAGTGCCACCCGATAATGTGCCAGAAAAAAGTGCCCCCATAGTGCCCCCCAATAATGTGCCAGTAAGAAGTGCCCCCATGGATTCTCCAACAGTGCCCCCTAATAATGTGTCAGTAAAAAGTGTCCCATAGATGCCCCCCAATAATGTGCCAGTAAGAAGTGCCCCGATAGATGCCCCCTCAATAATGTGCCAGTAAGAAGTGCCCCCAATCATGTGCCAGTAAGAAATGCTCCCATAGATCCCCCCAATCATGTGCCAGTAAGAAGTGCCCCCATAGATGCTCCCCAATCATGTGACTGTAAGAAATGACCCCCATAGATTTCCCCCAAATCATGTGCCATTAAGAAGTGCCCCCACAGCGCTACTCTCCTGTATTGTACTATATTAAAAAAAATACTTACCTCCATCAGGCTGGCAGCGATGCGATGCAAGCCTCTTCTGGCCTGTGTCCCACGCTGTACGGCTCAGGCGTCATTGCATGATGTCATCGCGCTGCCTGCACTGGCCTCAGGCTGCAGGCCTAGTGCCTGCAGACTATCAGAGGAACGGGGAAGGGAGACGCCTCTCCCTCCCCTGCCCCACTGCAGAAATTCCATCTGTATCGCTGTTCTAAGGGCGGCGATACAGATGACTATGGAGATGAGCTCTTCCACAATGGAAGCGCCCATCTCCCTGTGCCCAGCCGCCACCCCCCACTTGTCACCAGGGCCGTGCCACCTGAGGCAATCACATTATCTACCTAATTGCCGGTGCAGCCCTGCTGGCGCCCCCTGCAATTTTGCACCCAGGGTAACGCCCCCCCATGCTATGTCGCTGTTCGTGATGCTTGCCTCTGTTTATACACACACACACACATGCTAATATCAGAAGAAAGTGGCTTGTTTGAGATAAATAATGTAGGTATCTTCCAGCGAGGCTGAGTGCACGCCATCATCTCTCTACAGGCAGCGGACTCTACTAAGTAGTACAGTAAATACTGCACCGCTAGCAACTTGGGCCTGATGGGATACACCCAAAGCTATTAAAAGAGCTCAGCGGTAAACTAGCAAAACCATTAACAGAATTATTTAACCAATCACTGGTAACAGGAGTCGTCACAGAAGATTGGAAATTAGCAAATATTGTGCCCATTCACAAGAAAGGCAGTAGGGAGGAATCGGTCAACTATAGGTCAGTAAGCCTGACATCAATAGTGGGGAAATTAATGGAAACCATACTTAAGGAGAGGATTGTGGAACATCTAAAATCCCATGGATTGAAAGATGAAAAACAGCATGGGTTTACTTCAGGGGGATCATGTCAAACTAATCTTATTGATTTTTTTGATTGGGTGACTAAAATAATAGATGGAGGAGGTGCAGTAGACATCACTTATATGGACTTTAGTAAGGCTTTTGATTCTGTCCCACATAGAAGGCTTATCAATAAATTGCAGTCTTTGGGCTTGGACTCCCATATTGTTGAATGGATTAGGCAGTGGCTGAGGGACAGATAACAGAGGGTTGTAGTCAACGTAGTATATTGAGACCATGGTTTTATTACCAGTGGGGTACCTCAGGGATCTGTTATGGAACACCATATTGTTTAATATCTTTATCAGCGAAATTGCAGAAGGCCTCGATGGTAAGGTGTGTCTTTTTGTTGATGACACAAAGATTTGTAACAGGGTTGATGTTCCTGGAGGGATACACCAAATGGAAAAGGATTTAGGAAAACTAGAGGAATGGTCAAAAATCTGGCATCTAAAATTTAATGTTGATAAGTGCAAGATAATGCACCTGGGACGTAAAAACCCAAGAGCAGAATATAAAATCAGTGATACAGTCCTAACCTCAGTATCTGAGGAAAGGGATTTAGGGGTCATTATTTCAGAAGACTTAAATGTAGGCAGACAATGTCACAGAGCAGCAGGAAATGCTAGCAGAATGCTTGGGTGTATAGCAAGAGGAATTACCAGTAGAAAGAGGGAGGTGCTCATGCCGCTCTACAGAGCACTAGTGAGACCTCATTTGGAGTATTGTGCTCAGTACTGGAGACCAGATCTCCAGAAGGATATTGATACTTTGGAGAGAGTTCAGAGAAGAGCTACTAAACTGGTACATGGATTGCAGGATAAAACTTACCAGGAAAGATTAAAGGACCTTAACATGTATTGCTTGGAAGAAAGACGAGACAGAGGGGAGATGAGAGAAACTTTTAAATACATAAAGGGAATCAACAAGGTAAAAGAGGAAAGAATATTTTAAAAAAAAGATAAACTGCTACAAGAGGACATAGTTTTAAATTAGAGGGGCAAAGGTTTAAAAGTAATATCAGGAAGTATTACTTTACTGAGAGAGTAGTGGATGCATGGAATAGCCTTCCTGCAGAAGTGGCAGCTGCAAATACAGTGGAGGAGTTTAGCATGCATGGGATAGGCATAAGGCCATCCTTCATATTAGATAGGGCCAGGGGGTATCCATAGTATTTAGTATATTGGGCAGACTAGATGGGCCAAATAGTTCTTATCTGCCGACACATTCTATGTTTCTATGTTTCTATGTAACTTGGCCAGATGATAATTGTACAGTTGATTCCTGGCAACGAATTCTGTTATCAATCACTGACAATAAAGTGGAGGTGTCTGAGCAGGAAAATCAGTAAGTGATGATGGCGATGGCAAGGACACTACCCTGCATGTGCATGCAACCTGCCACAAAGGAGAGCTGCAGTAGAGCTGTGGTGCCTACAGTATGTGTTTGAATGCTTATTTTAATCTTGCAGATCTTTCACATGGCAACAGTTTGTCTTCTGGAACTGTGGAGGAAAAAAAACTGCCAAACGAGAGATGCTCACACACTCCACACAAAACTAGAGGCAACTGAGCTTGGTTTAGGTCAGGCATGTTTTGAGTCTGTGCCCACAGTATCTGCGACATCACCACAGTACCTGAACTAACCATAAAATAAGCAGATCAAGCTCTGCCAGTTTTTTGGGAGGTTCTGGCTGTACATTGTCTGCTTTTTATTGTTCCTGCTGCTACCATCCTCCTCTGTTACCTCCTCCTCAGCACACCGATCTGGCTCCCAGGTCCCACACAAAATCATCATTATAGTCCTCACCCTGCTCACCACTTTTATCAGAATGTAATGTGTTGTTCTGGGCTCCTTGGCCGCCTCCTGAGTCCCTAGCCTTTTTGAATAATGGTTTTTTGTTGATTCTTCTTAGGAAAAAAGAAGGCGCCCAACTATTTGATGTCAAATGGGATGCAACGGAAAGGCTTCACTAGGTTTGCCAGGAAGAAATGCTGGAGGAATGTTGTGGCCCTTGGCTTCAAGGCATGATGTCAGACTCAGAGGTGACCTTCACATCATCCTTCTGTGACTGAGAGGAGGAGTGGGCCATCCAGTCCACAATCTCCTTCTCTTTGTCCTCAATACTAACAGTGCATCTTTTGGAAGCCAGGGAGAACTGTGGTCTATTACTAGTAGTACTATTACTGGTACTGGATAGATAGTATTGCTACCGATGTTCTGATTCTGGGAGGATGAGTCAAAGATCTTTCCTGTTTCACTCTTCAATTTTTCAGACATTTTATTATAATGCCTATAAATGAAAAGTCTTGGATTTGGTGTTTTTAAAGACAGAAGTGCAATAAAGCGTCCAGATTCCTTCCCCTTAGGGTCCATTCAAACGTCCGTAGCGCGTTTTGCGGATTCACGGATCAGCGGATCCGCAAAACATGGACACCGGCAATGTGCGTTCCGCATTTTGCGGACCGCACATCGCCGGCACTAATAGAATATGCCTATTCTTGTCCGCAATTGCGGACAAGAATAGGACATGTTCTATTTTTTTTCGGGAACGGAAATGCAGACCCGGAAGTAGAATTTGGCACAGGCGCAGTGAGTGAGGGACGCTTGGCTGCTGCCTTCACTCACTTCGCCTGTGCCGAATACTAAATAGGATGGAGCAGGCGCGGGATTATGAGGACGATGTGGAGAAGAAGGACGTCAATCAAGTGGACGTGGGTGTGCCAAAAGGCAAGTAGACCGAGCCTCTAGGTGCTGCAACAATGCCCTCATAGCACCTAGAGGCTTCATTAGCATATTATAAAAGTCTGTTTTTTAAGAGAACGGTGGCAGGCAGGGAGTTAACAAACATACTGTTATGTACTGCTGACATTAGCACATCGATTGTTGCATGCAACATTTTACTTGACCAGCTAATTTTAGATATTCTACAGCAGTCCCGTGACAATCCCCCCCAATCAGCCTTTCGACCAAATAATACAAATAGTAAAATAGAACATTTAATTAAAACATTTTAATTGTAAACATTTTCTCATATGCAAAACATAAAATAGCAGCATTGCACATATACAGCAGCACGTGCCTCTCACATCCAGGGCCTCCAGGTGACATCTCCTCCAATGTAGAACTTCTCTGAGATCTTCTTCTCCATTCGGTCCGGACACTTCTCTCGGCCGCCTCGTCTCTGCAGAGTGTGACACACAGACATCTTAGTGTCCTCACTTTTCTATTATCATCCCCCAACCTGGAGTCCCCACAGTGTTATCCTGCTGCTCGCTGTGCCCCGGCCCCAATACCACAAATACTATCCTGAAGAAATAATAGTGCCCCCATAGTAATAGTGCTCCTCATAGTCCCACCAATAGTAATCCCCTTCTAGAATGCCCTCATTAGTAATACTGCCCCCTACACTGCCCCACATTAAGTAATATGCCCCCCATACACTGCCTCACATTATGTTATTTGCCCCCTACACTGCCCCACATTATGTTATTTGCCCTCTACACTGCCCCACATTAAGTAATTTGCCCCCCACACTGCCCCACATTATGTTGTTTGCCCCACGATAAGTAATTTTGCCTCCAGACTGCTCTCCATTATGTCGTTTGCCCCCACCCCATATTTGTGTCACTCATCCTGTACAGTCTGTACTTGCCGCGAGCATGAGTTTAGTTAAGTTCAGTCTCTTCGGCGCGCAATCCCTACCTGCGGGGCGTGATCCCACGACACCCACCTCGGGAGGTCACGGGTCTCGCAGGATTGCCCGCCGAAGTGACTGAACTCATGCCCATGCAGCCGGCAAGTACAGAATCAGATCAGCGACACAAGTACAAGGGGGCGGGTGCTAGTGGTGTTGGGAACTTGGGTCCGGCGGGTGACACCCTATCAAACTGGTGTCACCCAGTGCGGCCCGCAGCCATCTCACAACGCCACTGGCAGCCAGACTCCAGAGCGCTGGCGCCCCCAGCAAGAGTGCGCTCTACGCTGTGGCCTACTCTGCTTATGGGTGGCGCCCGCCCTGGGGCCAGGCGTAGGGTTCTTTAGGTGGTGACCCTTTCCCTCCCCTAGCGCTGAGGCCTTGTGGCTTTTCCCTTCCTCCCGGTTGTCGGTGTGGTGTTTACTCCTTTACCTCATCCATGACATCTCTTGAAGCAATGTACAGGGTGAGCCATTTATATGGATAGACCTTAATAAAATGGGAATGGTTGGTGATATTGACTTCCTGTTTGTGGCACATTAGTATATGTGAGGGGGGAAACTTTTCAAGATGGGTGGTGACCATGGCGGCCATTTTGAAGTTGGCCATTTTGAATCCAACTTTTGTTTTTTCAATAGGAAGAGGGTCATGTGACACATCAAACTTATTGGGAATTTCACAAGAAAATGGTGTGCTTGGTTTTACGTAACTTTATTCTTTCATGAGTTATTTACAAGTTTCTGACCACTTATAAAATGCGTTCAATGTGCTGCCCATTGTGTTGGATTGTCAATGCAACCCTCTTCTCCCACTCTTCACACACTGATAGCAACACCGCAGGAGAAATGCTAGCACAGGCTTCCAGTATCCGTAGTTTCAGGTGCTGCACATCTCGTATCTTCACAGCATATGCTGAAACTACGGATACTGGAAGCCTGTGCTAGCATTTCTCCTGCGGTGTCGCTATCAGTGTGTGAAGAGTTGGAGAAGAGGGTTGCATTGACAATCCAACACAATGGGCAGCACATTGAACACATTTCATAAGTGGTCAGAAAATTGTAAATAACTCATAAAAGAATAAAGCTATGTTAAAACCAAGCACACCATTGTTTTTCTTGTGAAATTCCCAATAGGTTTGATGTGTCACATGACCCTCTTCCTATTGAAAAAACAAAAGTTGGATTCAAAATGGCCGACTTCAAAATGGCCGCCATGGTCACCACCCATCTTGAAAAGTCTCCCCCCCCTCACATATACTAATGTGCCACAAACAGGAAGTTAATATCACCAACCATTCCCATTTTATTAAGGTCTATCCATATAAATGGCCCACCCTGTACAATGTGTCCAGTAAGGCGCCTTTGATAATGGTGTTATGATTGAACTCTTTTTTTTTTTTTTATTAAAGAATAACACGTTTTCACTAAAAGTCATGTGTGGCAAAACAATATTTTGGCAGTGATTAGAAACCTCTTTTGAACTAAGCTCTGTGATGCAGTAATTCTTTTACTAAGGCAGGTGTCATTTGTGTTACTGATGTGAAATGTGTTTGCTGCTGTATCTACCCTTTATCTTGCAGAAATGTACAACACATTGAATAACACAGCTATAGCGCACGGAGATAACCAATTGCAAATGGTAAATAGAAACTGATTTCAGGAAAAAAAAAAGGCAATTCCTCAGTGCTTGCAAGAACATAATTTGCATGGAAAAGTAGAAAGTAACTAGAAAAACAAAACACTGTTTTTGCAGGATTCTCAGAAGCTGAGTTGACAATGGTCCACCAGCAAATACACCTGACCACTTATCATTTCCTCACTGTCTTTCCATGATTATACCCCATAATATAATCCAAATTTCCAAATATATCTCCTATTTTCTCCCTATAATCTTTATTATACTGCCCCTTCCAGGTCACAAGTACAGTGCAGAATGGCATTCTGCTTCTTCGACATATACGCCTCCCTGCCTGTTGCCCCCTAGTTCCTCTATGGTTCAGAGCATATCAAAGTGTCATGCCTGATCATGGAGCTCTTTCACAAACAAGAGGCTTTTCACTGATGAAAATGTAATAATGGAACCAGCCTCCTAGTTTCCAATACTATAAATTCATGGGCAAATTGGGATGCACAGACTCATACTGCCACATTTATCAAAAGTGGACCTAAATGTTCAGGAAATGGTTAATAATTATCTCCCACAGCAGACAATAGAGGTAGAGTTACTGAGCTAATTGCACAATAATTCTAGTGTATTTGGTCCCATAAAATTGGCAGCGTCTAATTCTTGTATCAGCTTTATAATATGTGTTAGACTGTTTCTGAGCCTCAGTAGTTTTGAAACATGTCTAGGAAAAGTTTTTACAGCAAAGAGACCTTAAAAGCACCAAATTGAACCAAATTGCATTCAATTTTGACTCAAAATGAAGCAAACCAACCAATAAGTAGCATAACGAAAAGTGTCCAACATGTCCACTAATATGTGCCAAATCATCACATACATTGGTAAATATAGTTAGTAGTGCAAGGAGGTGGGGATGATACTAGTTGCTACCTTCCTTTCACCAAGATCATTGTAATTGATCCACCAGAACATGACCTTATCCGTCTATGGAAACATTGTACAGACATTGGCCATTATGGGCCTTGGCTAAGTCACATTACATAATTACATAGTTAATACGGTTAAAAAAATACATAAGTCCAACAAGTTCAACCAAGGGATACGTGGGGACTCGAATACCAGAAGGAAGTGAGACTCAGATTTCTACACATTTTTATAAGCATTAATGTAATTTACTTTCAAGAATTCATCTAAACCCTTTTTAAAACTGTCCCCTGTTCCTGCTGTGACCATGTCCTGAGGAAGTCTATTCCACAGATTCACAGTTCTTACAGTAAAGAAGCTTTGACGCTTCTGGAGACTGAACTTTTTTCTCTCCAGTCGGAGGCAATGCCCCCTTGTCTTTTGAGTGCATCTTACTTGGAACAGTTTTTCACCGTGATTTTTGTATGGCCCATTTATATATTTGTATAGGTTAATCATGTCCCCCCTTAGACGTCTCTTCTCAAGACTAAAAACATTTAATTATTTTAATCTTTCTTCATAACTAAGACCCTCCAGGCCCCTTATCAGTTTAGTCGCTCTCCTCTGTACTTTTTCCAGCTGTAGTGCGTCCTTTCTATGGACTGGTTGTCATGGAACCATGAACCAGACGTACAACAAGAGATAAGTGGAAATAAGAAGGCTTTATTGAAAATCAAGCTGTAGCAAAAGTCCAAACGGATGACTAAACCGAAGCAGGGTCTTGCGTAGACAGAGGTCAGGAACCGGGAGGGTAGTCAGACGAAGCCTGGATCAGGAACCAGCAGGGTAGTCAGACGAAGCCAGGATCAGGAACCAACAGGGTAGTCAGACGAAGCCAGGATCAGGAACCAACGGGGTAGTCAGACAAGGCCAGGATCAGGAACCAGAAGCAGCAGCAGTCTTAGAAGCATGTGAACACAGGAGGACCAAGCAAGGAACTGAAGCCACAGACCTTCTATATATATGAGCTAGGCATCCAGCTCCTCCCAGTGGGAAGGAGAAGCCGCAGGGTGGGAGGCTACAAGAAACCCAGAAACCAAGATGGCCGCCAGCACATGTCAAACGAAGGAGAACAGTGAGAAGGTAAGACCATGACAGTACCTCCCCCTCAAGGGCCCCTCCTCCGCGGAGTAAGGAACGGTTTCTGAGGGAAGCGTGCGTGGAAGGCTCGGAGCAAAGCAGGAGCATGGACATCTGCAGAGGGAACCCAGGAACGCTCCTCTGGACCATAACCACGCCAATGGACCAAAAACTGCAACCGACCGCGGACCAGGCGTGAGTCCAGGATATTGCTCACCTCATATTCCTCACGATTGCCCACTTGGACCGGACGGGGCCGAGGAACCGAGGAAGTGAAACGATTACACACCAATGGCTTCAACAGGGAGACATGAAACACGTTGGAGATCCGCATGCCAGGAGGAAGCGCAAGGGCATAGGCTACCGGGTTTACCCTGCGAAGCACTCGGAAGGGCCCAACAAAGCGAGGCGCCAGCTTGGGAGTGGGCACTCGAAGGTTGAGGTTGCGGGTGGACAACCATACACGGTCTCCGACCTGGTAGGAAGGAGCGGGTGCTCGTCTGCGATCAGCCTGGAGTCTCTGGCGCTGCGCAGAGACCTCAAGGGACCTCTGGATCTGTACCCAAGAAGCACGTAGGACGGAAAGGTGATCCTCCACAGCCGGAGTATCCTGGGGAGAGAATACCTCCGGTAACACGGCAGGTTGGAACCCATAATTGGCCATGAAGGGAGACGTCCCAGAGGAAGAGTTCACCGCCGTGTTCCTGGCAAACTCAGCCCAAGGCAGGAGGTCAACCCAATTGTCTTGGTGATCGGAGACATAGCAACGAAGGAATTGCTCCAAGGCCTGATTGGATCGTTCTGCGGCCCCATTGGACTGAGGGTGGTAGGCCGAGGAGAAAGAGAGATGAATCCCCAACTGGGAGCAAAAGGCGCGCCAGAACCTGGACACGAACTGACTCCCCCGATCCGACACAATCTCCTTGGGCAAACCGTGCAACCGGAAGACCTCCCTGGCGAAAATCGTGGCCAACTCTTGTGCAGAGGGTAACTTCTTGAGAGGAACACAGTGGCACATTTTGGAAAACCGATCCACAATCATGAGAATGACCGTATGGCCTCGGGATGCAGGGAGGTCCACAATGAAATCCATCCCCAGGTGTGACCATGGGCGCTCCCCGGTGGCTATGGGTTGCAAAAGGCCCATCGGAAGGTGCCGAGGGGACTTACTCTGGGCACAAACGGAGCATGCCGCTACATATGCGGCGATGTCGGAACGTAGAGAAGGCCACCAGTAGTGAAACAGCCCAGGACAGCTGATTCTTTCCAGGATGCCCCGCGGCCTTGGAGTTATGGTAGGTTCGCAACAACCGAGTGCGCAACTCCTCAGGCACAAAACACCTGCCGTTGGGTCTCCCAGAGGGAGCACCAGATTGAGCCGCCAAAATCTGCTCACCCAGGGGAGAGGTCAGGCTGGTGCGAATGGCGGCCAGGATCTGATTCGGAGGTATGACCGAAGTCGGAATCGACTCCTCCCCGGACAGCTCGGAGTACTGCCGTGATAAGGCATCCGCTCTGATGTTCTTGGAACCGGGTAGGTAGGAGACCACGTAATTAAAACGTGACAAGAACAGAGCCCATCTGGCCTGACGTGGTGTCAATCTCTTGGCCTCAGAAAGGTAGGTCAGATTCTTGTGGTCCGTCAGGATGAGAACCGGAACCACCGATCCCTCGAGCAAGTGCCTCCATTCTTTAAGGGCCTGCACGATGGCCAATAACTCCCTGTCACCAATCTGATAGTTGCACTCCGCGGAAGACAGTTTCCGGGAGTAAAACCCACAAGGAAGCAGAGGACCCTCTGGTGTTCTACGCTGAGACAGAAGGGCGCCTACTCCCGTCTCAGACGCGTCCACCTAGAGGACAAAGGGCAACCCAGGGTTGGGATGCGACAGAATCGGAGCCGACACAAAGGCGGACTTTAGAGCCTCAAAAGCTCGGATGGCCTCGAGCGGCCAGACCTGGAAATTACTGCCCTTCCTGGTCAGATCCGTGAGAGGCTTGGCCAGCATAGAAAAGTCCCTGATGAACTTCCGATAGTAATTGGCGAAGCCCAAAAAGCGCTGCAGGGCACGGAGACCACTGGGCTGGGGCCACCGTAAGACAGCCGAAACCTTCTCAGGATCCATGGAGAACCCCTCAGCGGAAATGATGTAACCTAAGAAGGTTACCTGGGATCGGTGAAATTCGCATTTCTCAAGCTTACCGAACAGCCTGTTCTCTCGTAACCGTTGCAACACTCGTCTGACATCCATAATGTGGGCCTCCATGGATTCAGAATATACCAAGATGTCATCCAAATAGACCACCACACACTGCTGCAACAGGTCACGGAAAACATCGTTGATGAATTCCTGGAAGACTGCGGGCGCATTGCACAACCCAAAGGGCATAACCAAGGATTCATAATGACCGGTCCTGGTGTTAAACGCGGTCTTCCACTCATCGCCCGCCTTGATCCTTACCAGGTTATATGCCCCCCTCAGGTCGAGTTTGGTAAAGACCGTGGCCCCTTTGAGGCGATCGAACAGCTCGGAAATCAAGGGTATCGGGTAAGCGTTCTTGATCGTGATGCGATTGAGACCCCTGTAATCGATGCAAGGCCTCAACTCACCGCCCTTCTTTTTCACAAAGAAAAATCCAGCCCCTGCCGGGGACGAGGATTTGCGAATGTGTCCGCGTGAAAGCGCCTCCCTCACGTACTCCTCCATGGCCTCATTCTCCGCTACCGACAGTGGATAGACTTTGCCACGAGGAGGAACGGCACCAGATTGTAACTCTATGGCACAATCGTATGGGCGGTGCGGAGGTAGGGCAACCGCGCGCACTTTATCGAATACATCCCGGTACTCTTCGTATTCAGGAGGCAACAGAGAGTCCGAGGAAGTACACAGCAACTTGACAGGCCCATGGATGCAACTAGCCCCACACTGCGGTGACCACGAGAGGATCTCGGCCGATCTCCAATCGAAAGTCGGATTATGCTTCTGGAGCCAGGGGTACCCCAAGACCACCGAGTAGTGTGGAGACGAAATCACCTGGAGACAGACCGACTCTCTGTGAACGGCACCAATGGCTATCCCCACTGGAAGGGTCTCATGAGTAACGTGTGGCGGCAGAAGGGGTCTGCCGTCTATCGCCTCAAGAGCCATTGGGGAACCTCGAGGCTGCAGAGGAATGGAATTGGCGGCAGCGAACACACTATCAATGAACAAACCACCAGCACCAGAGTCCACCAACGCCTGGGTCGTCACCGAGCCCCCGACCCAGGAGAGGACAACAGTGATCAGTGGTTTGTCAACACGGGAAACCGGGGACGAGGAGACTCCACCCAAGATCTGCCCCCGACAGGATCTCAGGTGCGAGCGTTTCCCGGACGGTTCGGACATGGCAACCGAAAATGCCCACCGAGACCACAGTACATGCATCGGCCCTCGCGTCTCCGGAGTACCCTCTCCCCCTCGGACAGGCGAGCAAACCCCAGCTGCATGGGTTCACCCCCAGACAAGTCATCCCCAGGAGGCGTGGGAGGAGAGGGAGGCACGGGTGGGACAGCAAACGTAGGCGCCAATCTGTTAGAAGACCTCCGCAGGCTCTCCTTAAAGGAAGGTCTCTCCCTGAGTCTGGTGTCAATCAAAATCAGGAAAGAAATAAGAGACTCGAGCTCCACTGGTAGGTCCTTAGCTGCAACCTCATCCTTCAAGGCATCCGAGAGACCATGAGAGAAAGCAGCGACCAGAGCCTCATTATTCCAGCCCACCTCTGCTGCCAGGGTACGAAACTCAATGGCGTATTCAGCTACGGATCGTGAACCCTGTCTGATGGACATAAGGAGCTTCGCAGGAGAGGCAGCACGAGCCGGCACATCGAATACCTTCCGAAGAGAAGCAACAAAACCGGAAAACTCGGCAACCACCGGATTGTTGTTCTCCCATAAAGGGCTGGCCCAGGCCAAGGCCTTGTCCGAGAGCAGCGAGATCAAGAAGCCCACCTTTGATCTCTCAGTAGGAAAGGCATGTGGCAGCAACTCGAAATAAATGCCCACCTGGTTAAGGAAACCTCGGCACTGAGTTGGCTCTCCCCCAAAGCGCTGTGGAAGGGGGGCAGAACCGGTCATACCCCGAGACACCGCAGGCGCAGCAACAGGTGTCGGGGTAGACTCTGGCGCAACAACCGGAGCGGCAGTAGGAGCGACAACCGACCCATCGGCAACGGAAGCGAAATGAGCCGTGCGTTCAAGCAGGGTTTGCAACGCCACAGCGAACCGACCCAACAGGTGATCCTGCTGATCAAGTCTGGCAACCAGCGTAGGTAGCGAGGATGGCCCTGTACCGTCAGAATTCATGGCTTGGTCCTAATGTCATGGAACCATGAACCAGACGTACAACAAGAGATAAGTGGAAATAAGAAGGCTTTATTGAAAATCACAAACACAAAATGCAATCGCACACTGCAACCAGCACTCTGCCTTGCCTTTATGCTGGATGTTGAATAAGGCATTGGTGTACATTTTGGCCAAAGCGTAATAAGCCACTCACCGCGTCAAGGTTGCCTTCATGAGTGGTCCCTAACACTAGTTCCTACCTTTTTATGGGCCATGACAGCCACATAAAGTCCAGGGAGCGCAGGTACAGCATGCATGCCAAGCACAATCTGCTTTTAACCCCGTCCGGTGCCATTACAGCTTTCATCGGATCCAGGGATGCAAGTACTCACATGCATGCTGAGCCCACTTTATACTTCTCCTGGAACCTAATGGTTACTGGTAGGTGCTGTATAAGCAGACTCAGTTTTATACTGACTTTAAAACCAGCCTCCAGGGGGCAGATTCTGGACAGGTGTGCTTGACTGCTTGGAGATCGCCACGCCTCCAATACGTACTACAAAGAGAAAAATATGGAAAATTTCAGCCCGCACAACCCCTAGCAGGTGCAGATTGCTATGGCGAAATAAGATATAAATGTAAAAACACAAAATGCAATCGCACACTGCAACCAGCACTCTGCCTTGCCTTTATGCTGGATGTTGAATAAGGCATTGGTGTACATTTTGGCCAAAGCGTAATAAGCCACTCACCGCGTCAAGGTTGCCTTCATGAGTGGTCCCTAACACTAGTTCCTACCTTTTTATGGGCCATGACAGCCACATAAAGTCCAGGGAGCGCAGGTACAGCATGCATGCCAAGCACAATCTGCTTTTAACCCCGTCCGGTGCCATTACAGCTTTCATCGGATCCAGGGATGCAAGTACTCACATGCATGCTGAGCCCACTTTATACTTCTCCTGGAACCTAATGGTTACTGGTAGGTGCTGTATAAGCAGACTCAGTTTTATACTGACTTTAAAACCAGCCTCCAGGGGGCAGATTCTGGACAGGTGTGCTTGACTGCTTGGAGATCGCCACGCCTCCAATACGTACTACAAAGAGAAAAATATGGAAAATTTCAGCCCGCACAACCCCTAGCAGGTGCAGATTGCTATGGCGAAATAAAGATATAAATGTAAAAACACAAAATGCAATCGCACACTGCAACCAGCACTCTGCCTTGCCTTTATGCTGGATGTTGAATAAGGCATTGGTGTACATTTTGGCCAAAGCGTAATAAGCCACTCACCGCGTCAAGGTTGCCTTCATGAGTGGTCCCTAACACTAGTTCCTACCTTTTTATGGGCCATGACAGCCACATAAAGTCCAGGGAGCGCAGGTACAGCATGCATGCCAAGCACAATCTGCTTTTAACCCCGTCCGGTGCCATTACAGCTTTCATCGGATCCAGGGATGCAAGTACTCACATGCATGCTGAGCCCACTTTATACTTCTCCTGGAACCTAATGGTTACTGGTAGGTGCTGTATAAGCAGACTCAGTTTTATACTGACTTTAAAACCAGCCTCCAGGGGGCAGATTCTGGACAGGTGTGCTTGACTGCTTGGAGATCGCCACGCCTCCAATACGTACTACAAAGAGAAAAATATGGAAAATTTCAGCCCGCACAACCCCTAGCAGGTGCAGATTGCTATGGCGAAATAAAGATATAAATGTAAAAACACAAAATGCAATCGCACACTGCAACCAGCACTCTGCCTTGCCTTTATGCTGGATGTTGAATAAGGCATTGGTGTACATTTTGGCCAAAGCGTAATAAGCCACTCACCGCGTCAAGGTTGCCTTCATGAGTGGTCCCTAACACTAGTTCCTACCTTTTTATGGGCCATGACAGCCACATAAAGTCCAGGGAGCGCAGGTACAGCAGGTAAAAAGCAGATTGTGCTTGGCATGCATGCTGTACCTGCGCTCCCTGGACTTTATGTGGCTGTCATGGCCCATAAAAAGGTAGGAACTAGTGTTAGGGACCACTCATGAAGGCAACCTTGACGCGGTGAGTGGCTTATTACGCTTTGGCCAAAATGTACACCAATGCCTTATTCAACATCCAGCATAAAGGCAAGGCAGAGTGCTGGTTGCAGTGTGCGATTGCATTTTGTGTTTTTACATTTATATCTTTATTTCGCCATAGCAATCTGCACCTGCTAGGGGTTGTGCGGGCTGAAATTTTCCATATTTTTCTCTTTGTAGTACGTATTGGAGGCGTGGCGATCTCCAAGCAGTCAAGCACACCTGTCCAGAATCTGCCCCCTGGAGGCTGGTTTTAAAGTCAGTATAAAACTGAGTCTGCTTATACAGCACCTACCAGTAACCATTAGGTTCCAGGAGAAGTATAAAGTGGGCTCAGCATGCATGTGAGTACTTGCATCCCTGGATCCGATGAAAGCTGTAATGGCACCGGACGGGGTTAAAAGCAGATTGTGCTTGGCATGCATGCTGTACCTGCGCTCCCTGGACTTTATGTGGCTGTCATGGCCCATAAAAAGGTAGGAACTAGTGTTAGGGACCACTCATGAAGGCAACCTTGACGCGGTGAGTGGCTTATTACGCTTTGGCCAAAATGTACACCAATGCCTTATTCAACATCCAGCATAAAGGCAAGGCAGAGTGCTGGTTGCAGTGTGCGATTGCATTTTGTGTTTTTACATTTATATCTTTATTTCGCCATAGCAATCTGCACCTGCTAGGGGTTGTGCGGGCTGAAATTTTCCATATTCTTTATTGAAAATCAAGCTGTAGCAAAAGTCCAAACGGATGACTAAACCGAAGCAGGGTCTTGCGTAGACAGAGGTCAGGAACCGGGAGGGTAGTCAGACGAAGCCTGGATCAGGAACCAGCAGGGTAGTCAGACGAAGCCAGGATCAGGAACCAACAGGGTAGTCAGACGAAGCCAGGATCAGGAACCAACGGGGTAGTCAGACGAGGCCAGGATCAGGAACCAGAAGCAGCAGCAGTCTTAGAAGCATGTGAACACAGGAGGACCAAGCAAGGAACTGAAGCCACAGACCTTCTATATATATGAGCTAGGCATCCAGCTCCTCCCAGTGGGAAGGAGAAGCCGCAGGGTGGGAGGCTACAAGAAACCCAGAAACCAAGATGGCCGCCAGCACATGTCAAACGAAGGAGAACAGTGAGAAGGTAAGACCATGACACTGGTGCCCAGAACTGAACTGCATATTCCAGATGAGGCCGCACCAACGCTTTGTAAAGTGGTAATATTACATCCCTGCCCCATGAGTCCATGCCTCGTTTAATGCATGACAATATCCTGGTGGCCTCAGAAGCAGCTGATTGTCATTGCATGCTGTAATTTAATCTACCGTCCACAAGGACACTCAAATCCTTCTCTATATGTGACTCTCCCAGTGCTACATCACCTAGGACATATGAAGCACAGAGATTATTATTACCAAGATGCATAACTTTACATTTATCCACATTGAACCTCATTTGCCAAGTTGATGCCCAATCACTTAGTGTTCAAGTCAGCTTGTATTTTATGGACATCTTCCATAGACCGTACAGAGCTTAGTGTCATCTGCAAAAAGAGAAATGGTGCTATTAATCCCATCCTCAATATCATTAATAAATAAATTAAATAACAGAGGACCCAGCACTAGAGTTGAGCGAACACCTGGATGTTCGGGTTCGAGAAGTTCGGCCGAACATCCCGGAAATGTTCGGGTTCGGGATCCGAACCCGATCCGAACTTCGTCCCGAACCCGAACCCCATTGAAGTCAATGGGGACCCGAACTTTTCGGCACTAAAAAGGCTGTAAAACAGCCCAGGAAAGAGCTAGAGGGCTGCAAAAGGCAGCAACATGTAGGTAAATCCCCTGCAAACAAATGTGGATAGGGAAATGAATTAAAATAAAAATTAAATAAATAAAAATTAACCAAAATCAATTGGAGAGAGGTTCCATAGCAGAGAATCTGGCTTCCCGTCACCCACCACTGGAACAGTCCATTCTCAGATATTTAGGCCCCGGCACCCAGGCAGAGGAGAGAGGTCCCGTAACAGAGAATCTGTCTTCATGTCAGCAGAGAATCAGTCTGCATGTCATAGCAGAGAATCAGGCTTCACGTCACCCACCACTGCAACAGTCCATTGTCATAAATTTAGGCCCAGCACTAGTGTTGAGCGGCATGTCCCATATTCGAATTCGCGAAATTTTGTGAATATTCGAAAGAATATTCGTAAAATATTCGCGATTATTCAAATTCGTTATTATTTTGCATAGGCGATAATTCGAATTTTCGCATCGCATAATACATATGCTATGCAAAATTCACATGTGCGCTAATGAAATCGCCTTACGAAGATTCGCAACTCAATTCAATCACTAATGTATGAATGCAATGCCCTTTGCCTCTGTTCTGGGACAAGTGTAGATATTCGCATGTGCGCTAATAAAATCGCCTTACGAAGATTCGCACCTCAATCACTTTCTAGGGAATGTGAGACTTTTGGGAATCAATCGAGATACAGTGGGGGGTGATGACAGTAGTTGACAGAGTACAGATCAATGTAATCTGTAAGGTGGAAAGTAAAATAAAAAATACGAATTTTCGTTAATCGAATTTTACGAAGTTCTACGTATTCGCGAATATGGTGCTATACTATATGAATGCACAGGCCTTTGCCTCTCTGTTCTGGGGACAAGTGTAGATATTTGCATTTGCGTTAATAAAATCGCCTTACGAAGATTCGCAGCTCAATTCAATCACTAATGTATGAATGCAAAGCCCTTTGCCTCTGTTCTGGGACAAGTGTAGATATTCGCATGTGCGCTAATAAAATCGCCTTACGAAGATTCGCAACTCAATTCACTAATGTA
The DNA here is from genome assembly GCF_014858855.1 of Bufo gargarizans. NCBI lineage: Eukaryota > Metazoa > Chordata > Amphibia > Anura > Bufonidae > Bufo > Bufo gargarizans. The sequence goes on from NC_058081.1 coordinate 696,582,582, forward strand.
TGAATGCAAAGCCCTTTGCCTCTGTTCTGGGACGTGCCGATATTCGCATGTGCGCTAATAAAATCGCCTTACGAAGATTCGCGCCTCAATCACTTTCTAGGCAATGTGAGTAAGATCTGAGCTGTTGGACCTTTGGGAAACAATCAATTATATGTGTACTGTAATTTTGTGGGGGGGGGGAAAAAAACAAAAAACGAATATTCGTTTTTACGAATATATAGCACTATATTCGAAATATTCGCGAAATCGCGAAGTTGCGATATTCGCGAAAAAAATTTGCTTTTCGAATATTCGCGCTCAACACTACCCAGCACCCAGGCAGAGGAGAGAGGTCCCGTAACAGACAATCTGGCTTCATGTCAGCAGAGAATCAGTCTGCATGTCATAGCAGAGAATGAGGCTTCACGTCAGCCACCACTGCAACAGTCCATTGGCATATATTTAGGCCCAGCACCCAGGCAGAGGAGGGAGGTCCCGTAACAGAGAATCTGTCTTCATGTCAGCAGAGAATTAGTCTGCATGTCATAGCAGAGAATGAGGCTTCACGTCAGCCACCACTGCAACAGTCCATTGGCATATATTTAGGCCCAGCACACACACAGGCAGAGGAGAGAGGTCCCGTAACAGAGAATCTGGCTTCATGTCAGCAGAGAATCAGTCTGCATGTCATAGCAGAGAATGAGGCTTCACGTCAGCCACCACTGCAACAGTCCATTGGCATATATTTAGGCCCAGCACACACACAGGCAGAGGAGAGAGGTCCCGTAACAGAGGATCTGGCTTCATGTCAGCAGAGAATCAGTCTGCATGTCATAGCAGAGAATCAGGCTTCACGTCAGCCACCACTGCAACAGTCCATTGTCATAAATTTAGGCCCAGCACCCAGGCAGAGGAGAGAGGTCCCGTAACAGACAATCTGGCTTCATGTCAGCAGAGAATTAGTCTGCATGTCATAGCAGAGAATGAGGCTTCACGTCAGCCACCACTGCAACAGTCCATTGGCATATATTTAGGCCTAGCACACAGGCAGAGGAGAGAGGTCCCGTAACAGACAATCTGGCTTCATGTCAGCAGAGAATCAGTCTGCATGTCATAGCAGAGAATGAGGCTTCACGTCACCCACCACTGCAACAGTCCATTGGCATATATTTAGGCCTAGCACACAGGCAGAGCAGAGAGGTCCCGTAACAGACAATCTGGCTTCATGACAGCAGAGAATCAGTCTGCATGTCATAGCAGAGAATGAGGCTTCACGTCACCCACCACTGCAACAGTCCATTGGCATATATTTAGGCCTAGCACACAGGCAGAGCAGAGAGGTCCCGTAACAGACGATCTGGCTTCATGTCAGCAGGGAATCAGTCTGCATGTCATAGCAGAGAATGAGGCTTCACGTCAGCCACCACTGCAACAGTCCATTGGCATATATTTAGGCCTAGCACACAGGCAGAGGAGAGAGGTCCCGTAACAGACAATCTGGCTTCATGTCAGCAGAGAATCAGTCTGCATGTCATAGCAGAGAATGAGGCTTCACGTCAGCCACCACTGCAACAGTCCATTGGCATATATTTAGGCCCAGCACACACACAGGCAGAGGAGAGAGGTCCCGTAACAGAGGATCTGGCTTCATGTCAGCAGAGAATCAGTCTGCATGTCATAGCAGAGAATCAGGCTTCACGTCAGCCACCACTGCAACAGTCCATTGTCATAAATTTAGGCCCAGCACCCAGGCAGAGGAGAGAGGTCCCGTAACAGACAATCTGGCTTCATGTCAGCAGAGAATTAGTCTGCATGTCATAGCAGAGAATGAGGCTTCACGTCAGCCACCACTGCAACAGTCCATTGGCATATATTTAGGCCTAGCACACAGGCAGAGGAGAGAGGTCCCGTAACAGACAATCTGGCTTCATGTCAGCAGAGAATCAGTCTGCATGTCATAGCAGAGAATGAGGCTTCACGTCACCCACCACTGCAACAGTCCATTGGCATATATTTAGGCCTAGCACACAGGCAGAGCAGAGAGGTCCCGTAACAGACAATCTGGCTTCATGACAGCAGAGAATCAGTCTGCATGTCATAGCAGAGAATGAGGCTTCACGTCACCCACCACTGCAACAGTCCATTGGCATATATTTAGGCCTAGCACACAGGCAGAGCAGAGAGGTCCCGTAACAGACAATCTGGCTTCATGACAGCAGAGAATCAGTCTGCATGTCATAGCAGAGAATGAGGCTTCACGTCACCCACCACTGCAACAGTCCATTGGCATATATTTAGGCCTAGCACACAGGCAGAGCAGAGAGGTCCCGTAACAGACGATCTGGCTTCATGTCAGCAGAGAATCAGTCTGCATGTCATAGCAGAGAATGAGGCTTCACGTCAGCCACCACTGCAACAGTCCATTGGCATATATTTAGGCCTAGCACACAGGCAGAGGAGAGAGGTCCCGTAACAGACAATCTGGCTTCATGTCAGCAGAGAATCAGTCTGCATGTCATAGCAGAGAATGAGGCTTCACGTCAGCCACCACTGCAACAGTCCATTGGCATATATTTAGGCCCAGCACCCAGGCAGAGGAGGGAGGTCCCGTAACAGACAATCTGGCTTCATGTCAGCAGAGAATCAGTCTGCATGTCATAGCAGAGAATGAGGCTTCACGTCACCCACCACTGCAACAGTCCATTGGCATATATTTAGGCCCAGCACCCAGGCAGAGGAGGGAGGTCCCGTAACAGAGAATCTGTCTTCATGTCAGCAGAGAATTAGTCTGCATGTCATAGCAGAGAATGAGGCTTCACGTCAGCCACCACTGCAACAGTCCATTGGCATATATTTAGGCCCAGCACCCAGGCAGAGGAGGGAGGTCCCGTAACAGAGAATCTGTCTTCATGTCAGCAGAGAATTAGTCTGCATGTCATAGCAGAGAATGAGGCTTCACGTCAGCCACCACTGCAACAGTCCATTGGCATATATTTAGGCCCAGCACACACACAGGCAGAGGAGAGAGGTCCCGTAACAGACAATCTGGCTTCATGTCAGCAGAGAATTAGTCTGCATGTCATAGCAGAGAATGAGGCTTCACGTCAGCCACCACTGCAACAGTCCATTGGCATATATTTAGGCCCAGCACAGACACAGGCAGAGGAGAGAGGTCCCGTAACAGAGAATCTGTCTTCATGTCAGCAGAGAATTAGTCTGCATGTCATAGCAGAGAATCAGGCTTCACGTCACCCACCACTGCAACAGTCCATTGGCATATATTTAGGCCCAGCACCCAGGCAGAGGAGGGAGGTCCCGTAACAGAGAATCTGTCTTCATGTCAGCAGAGAATTAGTCTGCATGTCATAGCAGAGAATGAGGCTTCACGTCAGCCACCACTGCAACAGTCCATTGGCATATATTTAGGCCCAGCACCCAGGCAGAGGAGGGAGGTCCCGTAACAGAGAATCTGTCTTCATGTCAGCAGAGAATTAGTCTGCATGTCATAGCAGAGAATGAGGCTTCACGTCAGCCACCACTGCAACAGTCCATTGGCATATATTTAGGCCCAGCACACACACAGGCAGAGGAGAGAGGTCCCGTAACAGACAATCTGGCTTCATGTCAGCAGAGAATTAGTCTGCATGTCATAGCAGAGAATGAGGCTTCACGTCAGCCACCACTGCAACAGTCCATTGGCATATATTTAGGCCCAGCACACACACAGGCAGAGGAGAGAGGTCCCGTAACAGAGAATCTGTCTTCATGTCAGCAGAGAATTAGTCTGCATGTCATAGCAGAGAATCAGGCTTCACGTCACCCACCACTGCAACAGTCCATTGGCATATATTTAGGCCCAGCACCCAGGCAGAGGAGGGAGGTCCCGTAACAGAGAATCTGTCTTCATGTCAGCAGAGAATTAGTCTGCATGTCATAGCAGAGAATGAGGCTTCACGTCAGCCACCACTGCAACAGTCCATTGGCATATATTTAGGCCCAGCACACACACAGGCAGAGGAGAGAGGTCCCGTAACAGACAATCTGGCTTCATGTCAGCAGAGAATTAGTCTGCATGTCATAGCAGAGAATGAGGCTTCACGTCAGCCACCACTGCAACAGTCCATTGGCATATATTAAGGCCCAGCACACACACAGGCAGAGGAGAGAGGTCCCGTAACAGAGAATCTGTCTTCATGTCAGCAGAGAATTAGTCTGCATGTCATAGCAGAGAATCAGGCTTCACGTCAGCCACCACTGCAACAGTCCATTGGCATATATTTAGGCCCAGCACCCAGGCAGAGGAGGGAGGTCCCGTAACAGAGAATCTGTCTTCATGTCAGCAGAGAATTAGTCTGCATGTCATAGCAGAGAATGAGGCTTCACGTCAGCCACCACTGCAACAGTCCATTGGCATATATTTAGGCCTAGCACACAGGCAGAGGAGAGGTTCATTCAACTTTGGGTAGCCTCGCAATATAATGGTAAAATGAAAATAAAAATAGGATTGAATGAGGAAGTGCCCTGGAGTCCAATAATATATGGTTATGGGGAGGTAGTTAATGTCTAATCTGGACAAGGGACGGACAGGTCCTGTGGGATCCATGCCTGGTTCATTTTTATGAACGTCAGCTTGTCCACATTGGCTGTAGACAGGCGGCTGCGTTTGTCTGTAATGACGCCCCCTGCCGTGCTGAATACACGTTCAGACAAAACGCTGGCTGCCGGGCAGGCCAGCACCTCCAAGGCATAAAAGGCTAGCTCTGGCCACGTGGACAATTTAGAGACCCAGAAGTTGAATGGGGCCGAACCATCAGTCAGTACGTGGAGGGGTGTGCACACGTACTGTTCCACCATGTTAGTGAAATGTTGCCTCCTGCTAACACGTTGCGTATCAGGTGGTGGTGCAGTTAGCTGTGGCGTGTTGACAAAAGTTTTCCACATCTCTGCCATGCTAACCCTGCCCTCAGAGGAGCTGGCCGTGACACAGCTGCCTTGGCGACCTCTTGCTCCTCCTCTGCCTTGGCCTTGGGCTTCCACTTGTTCCCCTGTGACATTTGGGAATGCTCTCAGTAGCGCGTCTACCAACGTGCGCTTGTACTCGCGCATCTTCCTATCACGCTCCAGTGCAGGAAGTAAGGTGGGCACATTGTCTTTGTAGCGTGGATCCAGCAGGGTGGCAACCCAGTAGTCCGCACAGGTTAAAATGTGGGCAACTCTGCTGTCGTTGCGCAGGCACTGCAGCATGTAGTCGCTCATGTGTGCCAGGCTGCCCAGGGGTAAGGACAAGCTGTCCTCTGTGGGAGGCGTATCGTCATCGTCCTGCCTTTCCCCCCAGCCACGCACCAGTGATGGACCCGAGCTGCGTTGGGTGCCACCCCGCTGTGACCATGCTTCATCCTCATCCTCCTCCACCTCCTCCTCATCCTCGTCCTCCTCGTCCTCCAGTAGTGGGCCCTGGCTGGCCACATTTGTACCTGGCCTCTGCTGTTGCCAAAAACCTCCCTCTGAGTCACTTCGAAGAGACTGGCCTGAAAGTGCTAAAAATGACCCCTCTTCCTCCTCCTCCTCCTCCTCCTCCTGGGCCACCTCCTCTTCCATCATCGCCCTAAGTGTTTTCTCAAGGAGACATAGAAGTGGTATTGTAACGCTGATAACGGTGTCATCGCCACTGGCCATGTTGGTGGAGTACTCGAAACAGCGCAACAGGGCACACAGGTCTCGCATGGAGGCCCAGTCATTGGTGGTGAAGTGGTGCTGTTCTGTAGTGCGACTGACCCGTGCGTGCTGCAGCTGAAACTCCACTATGGCCTGCTGCTGCTCGCACAGTCTGTCCAGCATGTGCAAGGTGGAGTTCCACCTGGTGGGCACGTCGCATATGAGGCGGTGAGCGGGAAGGCCGAAGTTACGCTGTAGCGCAGACAGGCGAGCAGCAGCAGGATGTGAACGCCGGAAGCGCGAACAGACGGCCCGCACTTTATGCAGCAGCTCTGACATGTCGGGGTAGTTGTGAATGAACTTCTGCACCACCAAATTCAGCACATGCGCCAAGCAAGGGATGTGCGTCAAATTGGCTAGTCCCAGAGCTGCAACGAGATTTCGCCCATTATCACACACCACCAGGCCGGGCTTGAGGCTCACCGGCAGCAACCACTCGTCGGTCTGTTGTTCTATACCCCGCCACAACTCCTGTGCGGTGTGGGGCCTGTCCCCCAAACATATGAGTTTCAGAATGGCCTGCTGACGTTTACCCCGGGCTGTGCTGAAGTTGGTGGTGAAGGTGTGTGGCTGACTGGATGAGCAGGTGGAAGAAGAGGAGGAGGAAGCCGAGAAGGAGGAGGTGGCAACAGGAGGCAAAGAATGTTGCCCTGCGATCCTTGGCGGCGGAAGGACGTGCGCCAAACAGCTCTCCGCCTGGGGCCCAGCTGCCACTACATTTACCCAGTGTGCAGTTAGGGAGATATAGCGTCCCTGGCCGTGCTTACTGGTCCACGTATCTGTGGTTAGGTGGACCTTGCCACAGATGGCGTTGCGCAGTGCACACTTGATTTTATCGGATACTTGGTTGTGCAGGGAAGGCACGGCTCTCTTGGAGAAGTAGTGCCGGCTGGGAACAACATACTGTGGGACAGCAAGCGACATGAGCTGTTTGAAGCTGTCTGTGTCCACCAGCCTAAATGACAGCATTTCATAGGCCAGTAGTTTAGAAATGCTGGCATTCAGGGCCAGGGATCGAGGGTGGCTAGGTGGGAATTTACGCTTTCTATCAAATGTTTGTGAGATGGAGAGCTGAACGCTGGCGTGTGACATGGTTGAGACGCTTGGTGACGGAGGTGGTGGTGGTGGTGTTGGTGGTACATCCCCTGTTTGCTGGGCGGCAGGTGCCAACGTTCCTCCAGAGGCGGAGGAAGAGGCCGAGGCGGCAGCAGCAGAATAGGCCGAGGCGGCAGCAGCAGAAGAGGTAGCAGGGGGAGCCTGAGTGACTTCCTTGGTTTTAAGGTGTTTACTCCACTGCAGTTCATGCTTTGCATGCAGGTGCCTGGTCATGCAGGTTGTGCTCAGGTTCAGAACGTTAATGCCTCGCTTCAGGCTCTGATGGCACAGCGTGCAAACCACTCGGGTCTTGTCGTCAGCACATTGTTTGAAGAAGTGCCATGCCAGGGAACTCCTTGAAGCTGCCTTTGGGGTGCTCGGTCCCAGATGGCGGCGGTCAGTAGCAGGCGGAGTCTCTTGGCGGCGGGTGTTCTGCTTTTGCCCACTGCTCCCTCTTTTGCTACGCTGTTGGCTCGGTCTCACCACTGCCTCTTCCTCCGAACTGTGAAAGTCAGTGGCACGACCTTCATTCCATGTGGGGTCTAGGACCTCATCGTCCCCTGCATCGTCTTCCACCCAGTCTTGATCCCTGACCTCCTGTTCAGTCTGCACACTGCAGAAAGACGCAGCAGTTGGCACCTGTGTTTCGTCATCATCAGAGACATGCTGAGGTGGTATTCCCATGTCCTCATCATCAGGAAACATAAGTGGTTGTGCGTCAGTGCATTCTATGTCTTTCACCGCTGGGGAAGGGCTAGGTGGATGCCCTTGGGAAACCCTGCCAGCGGAGTCTTCAAACAGCATAAGAGACTGCTGCATAACTTGAGGCTGAGACAGTTTCCCTGGTATGCATGGGGGTGATGTGACAGACTGATGGGGTTGGTTCTTTCTGCAGAAGACTGGGTGGGAGATAATGTGAACGTGCTGGATCCACTGTCGGCCACCCAATTGACTAATGCCTGTACCTGCTCAGGCCTTACCATCCTTAGAACGGCATTGGGCCCCACCATATATCGCTGTAAATTCTGGCGGCTACTGGGACCTGAGGTAGTTGGTACACTAGGACGTGTGGATGTGGCAGAACGGCCACGTCCTCTCCCAGCACCAGAGGGTCCACTAACACCACCACGACCATGTCCACGTCCGCGTCCCTTACTAGATGTTTTTCTCATTGTTATGGTTCACCACAACAACAAATATATTATTTGGCCCAATGTATTGTATTCAAATTCAGCGGGATATAAATTTGAGGCCTAGTATTTAGGCGCTGGGTGACCGGTATGGATTTAGTGACAGAATTAGACTTGGAAATGCACAGAAGCGTGTGTGTGAAGTTATTCTGAATGACCCTATGTGCACCTTCAATATGATCTACCCTTTTAGGGATAGATTTCAAATAGCTCTGATATAGCAGAAACGACTAAATTATGAAATTGCTAAATTGGGAATTGTATTTCAACCCAGAACAAAAAATGTGCTTTGACGGACACTAAATAACTTTCCCAGCCACAACAGGACAGCGGTAACGAGAGATTTAGCGGGATATAAATTTGAGGCCTAGTATTTAGGCGCTGGGTGACAGGTATGGGTTTAGTGACAGAATTAGATTTGGAAATGCACAGTAGCGGGTGTGTGAAGTTATTCTGAATGACCCTATGTGCACCTTGAATATTATATACCCTTTTAGGGATAGATTTCAAATAGCTCTGATATAGCAGAAACCACTAAATTATGAAATTGCTAAATTGGGAATTGTATTTCAACCCAGAACAAGAAATGTGCTTGAACGGACACTAAATAACTCGCCCAGTTACAGCACTAAGGACAGATTTAGCGGGATATAAATTTGAGGCCTAGTATTTAGGCGCTGGGTGACAGGTATGGATTTAGTGCCAGAATTAGACTTGGAAATACACAGTAGCGGGTGTGTGTGAAGTTATTCTGAATGACCCAATGTGCACCTTGAATATTATATACCCTTTTAGGGATAGATTTCAAATAGCTCTGATATAGCAGAAACCACTAAATTATGAAATTGCTAAATTGGGAATTGTATTTCAACCCAGAACAAGAAATGTGCTTGAACGGACACTAAATAACTTGCCCAGCTACAGCACTAGGGACAGATTTAGCGGGATATAAATTTGAGGCCTAGTATTTAGGCGCTGGGTGACAGGTATGGGTTTAGTGCCAGAATTAGACTTGGAAATACACAGTAGCGGGTGTGTGTGAAGTTATTCTGAATGACCCAATGTGCACCTTGAATATTATATACCCTTTTAGGGATAGATTTCAAATAGCTCTGATATAGCAGAAACCACTAAATTATGAAATTGCTAAATTGGGAATTGTATTTCAACCCAGAACAAGAAATGTGCTTGAACGGACACTAAATAACTCGCCCAGCTACAGCACTAAGGACAGATTTAGCGGGATATAAATTTGAGGCCTAGTATTTAGGCGCTGGGTGACAGGTATGGGTTTAGTGCCAGAATTAGACTTAAAAATACACAGTAGCGGGTGTGTGTGAAGTTATTCTGAATGACCCAATGTGCACCTTGAATATTATATACCCTTTTAGGGATAGATTTCAAATAGCTCTGATATAGCAGAAACCACTAAATTATGAAATTGCTAAATTGGGAATTGTATTTCAACCCAGAACAAGAAATGTGCTTGAACGGACACTAAATAACTCGCCCAGCTACAGCACTAAGGACAGATTTAGCGGGATATAAATTTGAGGCCTAGTATTTAGGCGCTGGGTGACAGGTATGGGTTTAGTGCCAGAATTAGACTTGGAAATACACAGTAGCGGGTGTGTGTGAAGTTATTCTGAATGACCCAATGTGCACCTTGAATATTATATACCCTTTTAGGGATAGATTTCAAATAGCTCTGATATAGCAGAAACCACTAAATTATGAAATTGCTAAATTGGGAATTGTATTTCAACCCAGAACAAGAAATGTGCTTGAACGGACACTAAATAACTCGCCCAGCTACAGCACTAGGGACAGATTTAGCTGGATATAAATTTGAGGCCTAGTATTTAGGCGCTGCGTGACAGGTATGGGTTTAGTGACAGAATTAGACTTGGAAATACACAGTAGCGGGTGTGTGTGAAGTTATTCTGAATGACCCAATGTGCACCTTGAATATTATATACCCTTTTAGGGATAGATTTCAAATAGCTCTGATATAGCAGAAACCACTAAATTATGAAATTGCTAAATTGGGAATTGTATTTCAACCCAGAACAAGAAATGTGCTTGAACGGACACTAAATAACTCGCCCAGCTACAGCACTAGGGACAGATTTAGCGGGATATAAATTTGAGGCCTAGTATTTAGGCGCTGGGTGACAGGTATGGGTTTAGTGACAGAATTAGACTTGGAAATACACAGTAGCGGGTGTGTGTGAAGTTATTCTGAATGACCCAATGTGCACCTTGAATATTATATACCCTTTTAGGGATAGATTTCAAATAGCTCTGATATAGCAGAAACCACTAAATTATGAAATTGCTAAATTGGGAATTGTATTTCAACCCAGAACAAGAAATGTGCTTGAACGGACACTAAATAACTCGCCCAGCTACAGCACTAAGGACAGATTTAGCGGGATATAAATTTGAGGCCTAGTATTTAGGCGCTGGGTGACAGGTATGGGTTTAGTGCCAGAATTAGACTTGGAAATACACAGTAGCGGGTGTGTGTGAAGTTATTCTGAATGACCCAATGTGCACCTTGAATATTATATACCCTTTTAGGGATAGATTTCAAATAGCTCTGATATAGCAGAAACCACTAAATTATGAAATTGCTAAATTGGGAATTGTATTTCAACCCAGAACAAGAAATGTGCTTGAACGGACACTAAATAACTCGCCCAGCTACAGCACTAAGGACAGATTTAGCGGGATATAAATTTGAGGCCTAGTATTTAGGCGCTGGGTGACAGGTATGGGTTTAGTGCCAGAATTAGACTTGGAAATACACAGTAGCGGGTGTGTGTGAAGTTATTCTGAATGACCCAATGTGCACCTTGAATATTATATACCCTTTTAGGGATAGATTTCAAATAGCTCTGATATAGCAGAAACCACTAAATTATGAAATTGCTAAATTGGGAATTGTATTTCAACCCAGAACAAGAAATGTGCTTGAACGGACACTAAATAACTCGCCCAGCTACAGCACTAGGGACAGATTTAGCTGGATATAAATTTGAGGCCTAGTATTTAGGCGCTGCGTGACAGGTATGGGTTTAGTGACAGAATTAGACTTGGAAATACACAGTAGCGGGTGTGTGTGAAGTTATTCTGAATGACCCAATGTGCACCTTGAATATTATATACCCTTTTAGGGATAGATTTCAAATAGCTCTGATATAGCAGAAACCACTAAATTATGAAATTGCTAAATTGGGAATTGTATTTCAACCCAGAACAAGAAATGTGCTTGAACGGACACTAAATAACTCGCCCAGCTACAGCACTAGGGACAGATTTAGCTGGATATAAATTTGAGGCCTAGTATTTAGGCGCTGGGTGACAGGTATGGGTTTAGTGCCAGAATTAGACTTGGAAATACACAGTAGCGGGTGTGTGTGAAGTTATTCTGAATGACCCAATGTGCACCTTGAATATTATATACCCTTTTAGGGATAGATTTCAAATAGCTCTGATATAGCAGAAACCACTAAATTAGGAAATTGCTAAATTGGGAATTGTATTTCAACCCAGAACAAGAAATGTGCTTGAACGGACACTAAATAACTCGCCCAGCTACAGCACTAAGGACAGATTTAGCGGGATATAAATTTGAGGCCTAGTATTTAGGCGCTGGGTGACCGGTATGGATTTAGTGACAGAATTAGACTGGGATATGGCCAAAAAATAAACAGACTATTGCTGGTTAAATGCACTTGGTGTGACAGCTTCACCCTGATGTAGGCTTTAGCCAAAAAACAACCACACCATTGAGGGTTAAATGCACTTGGTGACAGGCGCAGCTTGCCCCTGATTTTGTATATGGCCAAAAAATGAACAGACTATTGCTGGTTAAATGCACTTGGTGTGACAGCTTCACCCTGATGTAGGCTTTAGCCAAAAAACAACCACACCATTGAGGGTTAAATGCACTTGGTGACAGACGCAGCTTGCCCCTGATTTTGTATATGGCCAAAAAATGAACAGACTATTGCTGGTTAAATGCACTTGGTGTGACAGCTTCACCCTGATGTAGGCTTTAGCCAAAAAACAACCACACCATTGAGGGTTAAATGCACTTGGTCGCAGCTTGTGCTGGCGCACCACAAGACACAAAATGGCCGCCGATCACCCCAGAAAAATGTGACTGACAAACGGTCTGGGCAGCCTAAAAACAGTGAGCAATTGAGGATCAGCAGCTCAATGATCCACAGCTGCAGATCGATCAGTTAATCAAGTCCTTTGGAGGAGTTAATCTGCCTAATCTCGCCCTACTGTCGCAGCCGCAACCTCTCCCTACGCTAATCAGAGCAGAGTGACGGGCGGCGCTATGTGACTCCAGCTTAAATAGAGGCTGGGTCACATGGTGCTCTGGCCAATCACATCCATGCCAATAGTAGGCATGGCTGTGATGGCCTCTTGGGGCAAGTAGTATGACGCTTGTTGATTGGCTGCTTTGCAGCCTTTCAAAAAGCGCCAAGAAAGCGTCACAAAAGCGCCAAGAAAGCGACGAACACCGAACCCGAACCCGGACTTTTACGAAAATGTCCGGGTTCGGGTCCGTGTCACGGACACCCCAAAATTCGGTACGAACCCGAACTATACAGTTCGAGTTCGCTCATCCCTACCCAGCACTGAACCCTGGGGTAACCCGGGACCATTCTGAATAGGAATCATTGACCACAACTCTCTGGACACGGTCCTTCAGCCAGTTTTCAATCCAATTACAGACTATACTTTCTAAGCCAATAGACCTTACTTTACCTATTAAGCGTCTATGAGGAACAGGATCAAAAGCCTTTGCAAAGCTCAGAAACACTACCTCCACAGCCACCCCGCTGTCCAGGCTACTACTTACCTCACTACATCCACAGCCGCCCCTCTGTCCAGGCTACTACTCACCTCACTACATCCACAGCCGCCCCGCTGTCCAGGCTACTACTTACCTCACTACATCCACAGCTGCCCCTCTGTCCAGGCTACTACTTACCTCACTACATCCACAGCTGCCCCGCTGTCCAGGCTTTTACTCACCTCCTCATAAAAACAAATCAAGTTAGTCTGACAACTTCTATCCTTGGTAAACCCATGCTGGTTATCACTTATAATATTATTTATAGTCACATACTCCTGTATATAGTCCCTTAAGAGTCCTTCAAATATTTTTCCCATAAACTAACTGGTCTATAATTACCTGTGGAGGACCTTGATCCTTTTTTTAAAATATGGGCACCATGTTTGCCTTGCGCCAATCACTTGGCACTGTACCAGTCCTTAGAGAATCTTTAAGAATTCTAAACAGGGGAACATCAATGATTAAAATTAGCTCTTTAAAAACTCCATCTGGACCAGGAGCCTTGTTCACATTTACCTTAATTAACCTAGCTTGGACCATACCTACAGTTAGCCAAAAGAGTATATGGATGTACTAACAGCACCAGCTTTCTCTTCTTTTGTATATACAGAGCTACAAAACACATTTAGCGGGCAGATTCACTGGGTTCTCATCCTTATAAGGTCGTGGAAATAGTCAGTAAAGGAAACCTTCGCTTAGAGCTTCAGTGAAGGATATGCAGACTCTTCTACAAACGTTATGAAAGTAAAAGAACAAATCTGAACTGGCCGTGTAGTTCTCAGAATTTCCTTACTCTTCACCTAAAACAATAAAATGACATCGGTATAGGTTCCTGTTAATAAAACTCTTCTACTTAAATCTTGTAAGCCTTCTGATCTAGAAGAGCTGATGATATAGGTATCCTCACTTGTATAATTATATTATAATGCAGTGACATTAGATGTAGCAGAGCAAAATTCATCTCTAAATAATCCAAATTAATATCCTTCTGCAATCCTACATAAAACATTCTGATACCTTCACCTTGAGATGACAAAACTCAGCTCCATAGCATCAAACCAACCGAGCCCTGAAATGTTTATGTTCAGTATTTTCTGCTAGCAACTATCTTCAAGATTAAACATCTAATATATTGAGTAAAAAGATGAGTAAATGAATTCTAAATTAATCAGATTTGTTACAAACGTGACAAAAATGTGTCCTTCAAATTAATCCAAATCTTTTGTGATTTGCTTTTGCCGAATTGCGTACAAAAGGCACCAAGCACCATTTCACTGTTGAAAATGGTGCGGAAAAATAATGAGGGAGGAAGAAGATGAAGGATCACATGGCACTGGGAGGAAGTGTTGGGGGGGGCTTGCCCTGATTGTTTGTACTGTGATAGGGACACTATAGGGAAAGAATAGAAAGTAATAATTGTGTAGATTTTAGGGGATTTGATCAGATAAAGCTTTCAGGGAGTGAGGGGCTGCTAATACTGTGCTTAAGCTGCTTTCTGCTGCAGCAACTCAGCTAAGCTAATTACAAAACCAGCCACCTGCAAGAAAAAAATAATAATAATAATATAAAGAGAGAGACATCTTTTCTTTTCAATTTTCTTTTTATTATTGTTCAACAATTAAATAAATATATGACAATACAAGGCATTATACCTAGAAGGCAGTATAGTAGAATCCACAGTGTTTGGATGGATATTGCATAGCGGACAGTCAGACCATATTAGTAGACTGTAAGTATAATATTGCAGTCCCGGATTTGGTGTTGGATTCTAAAGGAAGTCGACTCGTGCAGTCTGGGACGATTCTTGTTTGCTCTTGTCCTGTATTGATAGACTTCAGAGTAGCAATAATAATAGCTGAGTGAACTACCTTGTATGCATGAGAGAACAAGTAAAAGAACTTGTATAATAACAAAACGGTAAATGTATGAGTGTGTGGGAGGAAGTGGAAAGAAAAAAAGGGGGGGAGGGTGTGAGCCCGAGACCACTGTGCAATATACAGAGGTGTAGAAAGTGAGAACGTTGTCACTAGAGATGAGCGAATGAAGCTGACAAAGTGGAATTCATTACAAATTTCAGGAAAAATTTGATTAGTGCTTCGTGGTAACGAATCACATTTTTCCTAAAATGGCGGCTACATGTGTGAGGACTGAGGACATGGGGTAAGGAACTCTGAAAAGGCGGGATCACCCAGATTGACATGCATGCATGTAGCCAATCAGCAGCCAGCCAGCACTGTGAAGTCACAGCCTGATATATACCGCGGCCATCTTGGATTCAGACATTTTCCAGCGTTCAGAGTGCAGGGACAGACGTGAGAAGGCGCTAGGGACAGTGATAGGAAAAACCTTATTGTGGAAAAAAAAGACAGAAAATGTGATTTATAAGTGCAGGGAAAGGATAGGGAGGAATCATTTCACAGCATCTTAGTGCAGGGAGAGACATCAGAAGGCACTAGGGACAGTGAATATTCGAATTGCAACATTTTTTCTCGAATATCGTAACTTTGAGATTTCGCGAATATTTAGAATATAGTTCTATATATTCGCGAAATCGAATATTCTTTTTTTTTTTTTATTGTTATATTTTTTACTTTCTTACTTCCCTAAAGTAGTTCTTACCTGTCCTTTGGATTTCTGGCTTCCTCGCTGCTCCAGTCAGTGCCCGTTGCCGCTTCTGCCGACTTCCGTGCTCATGGAGCGTCCCCATCACCATGGGAACGTCTCCATATACTAGAATGTACTGTCGGATTTGAGAATTACGTTGAAATCGCAATTCGATTAATTCAAGTTATAATAATCAAATTTCGATTTCAACTTAGCACTGCTATATTCCATATTAGGCTAGAATTAACGAATATGGAATATAGCAGTGTTAAGTTGAAATCGCAATTCGATTAAGTCAAGTTATAATAATCGAATTGCGATTTTAGCTTTTTACATATATTCTTAATATTGCTCTAACTTCGTCTTTTAGAATATTCATAATATTCAAAAAGACGAAGTTAGAGCAATATTACGACATTTCGTAAAATACTCTATATGTGTATTTTACGAAAGTTCGTAATATTGCTCTCACTTCGTCTTTTAGAATATTACGAATATTCTAAAAGACGAAGTTAGAGCAATATTAAGAATATTCGTAAAATACACATATAGATTGTAAGTTAGCTAATATACTGCTATAGTAATATTTTTAATAGTGTACATATTTTACAAAACTTAAGTTCATAAGAGGCAAAAAAAATTAGAAAAAAATAAGGATTATTGCACTATATTAGCTAAATTACAATCTATATGTGTATTTTACGAAAATTCGTAATATTGCGCTAACTTCGTCTTTTAGAATATTACGAATATTCTAAAAGACGAAGTTAGAGCAATATTAAGAATATTCGTAAAATACACATATAGCCTAGCCATAGTCCATAGTCATAGGAACGTTGCCTAAGAAAAAAATCGCAATACGCGATTAATTAAATCGCATATTATTCGCGATAATTGGAATAATTACGAATATTCAATTTCAATGAATATAACACAAATATTCAATCAAATATTCGCGAAATATCGCAAAATCGAATATGCCACCTCCCGCTCATCACTATTTGCAAGTGCAAGGAAAGATTATTTGGGGATCCAAATAGTCATTAGACAGCTCTGTCATTCCAGCTATTTGTTGTTGGGGTGCAAGTGTTATGTTGAAAAGCCCTTAGAGGCTTATATCTGTGGAAAAAGAAAAATATACACGCAGTTTACTTCTGCAGGTGTTTCTTGTGAAAGAGTATAGTGGCGTATTTCTGTAAAAAAAGAAAAATATATACACACTGCACTGTTTACGTTATTTCTGGTGAAAGCGTATAAGGGCGTATTTCCGGGAAAAAAAAAATATATATATATGCACTGCACTGTTGCAGTGATTTCTGGTTAAAGCGTATAGGGGCGTATTTCAGTCCTACAAGGAAAAAATATATACGCACTTCACTGTTTAAGTTTTCCGGTATTGAGTTCCGTCCTAAGGGCTCTATACCAGAAAAAAACTGATCAGTTTCATCCTAATGTATTCCGAATGGAAAGCAATCCGTTCAGGATGTCTTCAGTTCAGTCCTTTTACGGTATTTGGACGGAGAAAAAAACGCAGCATGCTGCATTTTTCTCTCCGGTCAAAAATCCTGAACACTTGCCAGAATGCCAGATCCAGCATTTTTTTCCATTGGAATGCATTAGTGCATTAAAATTGCCGCATTGGCGGATCCGATCTTCCGGTCTGCGCATGCGCAGACCTTTAAAAATGTAAATTTTTTTATACTGGCTCAGTTTTTCCAGATGACACCGGAGAGACGGATCCGGCATTGCAATGCATTTGTGAGACGGATCCGCATCCGGATCTATCTATAAATGGTTTCCGTTTGCGTACAGATTGCTGGATCCGGTAGGAAGTTCCGGCGACGGAACTGCCTGCCGGAATCCAGCAACGCAAGTGTGAAAGTACCCTTAGCTGTTGAAATCATTTGCTGGCTTATTTCAGTAACAGAATAAAAAATATATACGCACCTCACTGCTTAATTTTTACAGTTTGAAAGCATTTGCTGGCTTATTTCAGTAACAGAAAGAAAAATACATACGCACTTCACTACTTACTGTATTTTCACTCTATAACATGCACCTGCCCATAAGACGCACCTAGGTTTTAGAGGGTGAAAATAGGGAAAAAATATTTTGAACAAAAGGTATGTGTATCTAATCCTGTCATGTGTGATACCGAAACTGAGCTGTGGTTGTGTATCTAATTTTGTCATGTGTGATACTGAGCTGTGTATCTGAGCCTATACAGTGATACATTTCGACCTGAAGCTCCTGTCTGCCCTTACACTGCCCTTTACCATTCCATTATTTAAAAAATGTATATACCAGTAGAAAATATGGCGGATACTTGACTGCCACTCGGCCTGGAAGTGTCTCTCTCGTGTTGTAGCTTCAAGAACTCTATGATTTTGACACGTTGCACGGCCATGTCATCCGGCTGGAGCACCCTGGGATGTGTAGTGCTCTTGGGTGACGTCATCTTTTGCGTTACCTGAAGAGAGGTTTGGGCGCGGACTACAAGTCCTGGCAGACAGTTCGTCCCTCTGGTAGCGATTAAAGCCGGTTCCTGTGAGCAGTCTCGGAGAAGTCAGCATGTTCGGGAAGGTAAAGGTTCGGGCGGCCGCCAATGCGGATTCTATGCCCGGGGCCATGTCTGTGAATGAGCGGATCCTGAGAGACTGCCATAACCTGTATACTGACCCGCAGCGGCTGCCAGGTAGTATAAGATGTCCGGCGGCAAGCCGCCAATTATTTTTTTTCCTGTATTCACCCCATTAGACACATTAACGTTTCCCCCCCATTTTGGGAAGTAAAAAAAAGTGCGTCTTATGGGGCAAAAAATGTGGTAATTTTTCCTGGTGAAATCGTATAGGGGCATTTTTCTGTAACATAAATAAAAATATATACACTCTTCACTGCTTAATTTTTCCTGGTGAAATCGTATAGGGGCAGTTTTCTTTAACCAAATGAAAAATCTTTATACACTTCACTGCTTAATTTTTTCCCGGTGAACGCTTATAGCGGAGTATTTAATTAACAACACAAAAAATATATTCTCAGTACCCTTCTGCAATTATTTTTGGGTGAAATCGTATAGTGCCCTATTTCAGTACAACAAGAAAAATATATTTGTCGCTTTTAGGGTTGTTTTAATTTGCTTTTCATTTATTTAGTTCAGTTAAAAATATGTCAGGCAGAGAAGTGCCACACCATGCACAGAGGAGTGGCAGAGGCCTAAATGTTTCTGGCGTAGTCAGAGGTCGCAGCAGAGTAAGGGGTCGTGGCAGCAGGAGTTGCAGCTAGCGGCCTGAACTCCCGGTGTCATCTAGCGGGCGTGTCTTGACCAGCAACCCAGCGGTTCTTGATTGGTTAACTTGGTCATCCACCTCATCCCAAGTGACCTCAGACACCCCCAGCCCACAACCCTTAGTTGGCATGGCCCGGGAGCAGGCCCTGTGCCCTCACCTGTCCTCAACCTGCCTCTGTCCTTTGCTGTGCCATCACCCACAGAAGTATTGCATGCTGTGGGCTCAGCTCTACTACAGCGAGTAAGAGCAAATAGAGGGTGGTCATCAGCTACTGGCCAACCAAGATCTGGAGGAGACATCCGCCGCTTCCTTCACTAGGCGGGCAAGTAGTGATGAGGAGAGTGGCGTGGGAGATGGTGTTTCGAGTGGTCAGGCTCCTGACCCAGGGAGCGTTGAGGAGGACATCATTGACGTGCAGACAATACTCAATGATGATGAAGCCGATCGCATTTGGGAGCTGGGTGCAGAAGAGGCTTCATCATCATCAGGAGAAGAGGGTGGAAGTTTGCCTGTGAGCCAGCAAGTCGATAGGGTGGACTGGAGTCATCAGGGTTGCAGCAGTGGGAGGTCCGGAGCCTAACGAGCACTGGGTAGACAACCTGCTTCGAAGCAGCCTACCTGCCCGGGAAGTAGTGGTGCAGGGGTTCACGGAGGCAGCGGTGGTAGCAGTTAGTCAGTGTGGACTGTTGGGGGGAAAATCACCTACTCGGCGGTGTGGCAGTTTTTTGTGAAGTCGCCGAAGGAGGTGAGCGTGGCCATATGTAGAATCTGTGGGCAGAAAATGAAGCGTGGCCAGGGGGACAATGTTGGCACTATGGCCCTGCGTCAACATGTGCAGCATCGCCATAAAGTGGCCTGGGAGAACCGTAGCTCCGATGTGGTGGTCCAGCCTGCCACAGCAACTGCTGTATCACCCAGTGGCACGCACATGGTTTCAGTCAGTCAAGGCTCCACCACCTCAGCAGAAGGGAGCTGTCTGTCGTTCCCATCTTCTGCTGGTCAAGATGCTCCTGCTCCTCCGACTTCTCGTCATGCATTCCGTCAGAAATCTATCACCGAAGCGATTGCCAAGAGACAGCAGAATGCGTGCACGCATCCAACAGCGCAGAAGCTGAACATGCTTCTGTCCAAGTTGCTGGTGCTGCAGTCAGTCCCTCCCTTTCCAAGTGGTGGACTCTGCACCTTTCAGAGAACTAATGGCTTGTGCCAAACCGAGGTGGAGAGTCCCAAGCCGTCATTTCTTTGTCAAAAAGGCAGTGCCAGCCCTGCACAAACATGTAGAACAGAAGGTGGGCCAGACCTTGATCCTGTCGAGGTCTGTCAAAGTGCACGGCAGTGCTGACGTGTGGAGCTGTAACTACGGTCAGGGACAGTACATGTCCTTTAAGGTCCACTGGATGAATGTGGTTCCTGCACAGCCACACCAGCAACTTGGACAGGTCACGCTGCTTCCACCTCCACGTTCTCCCGCCGTTGGTCCTGCGACAATGTCTGCTTCTGCCTCCTCATCCTCCACTGTGTCTTCAGCCTCCACTGCCGGGACAAGTCACAGTGCCTCATCAGCATACCACATGTGCAGGGCACTGCGGTATCACACTGTTCTGCACCTGGTTTGCCTTAACGGAGGAACTGTTTCGAGTGATTCATCAAGAAATCGAATGCTGGCTTTCTCCTCGACAACTTAAAATCTGAACCATGTTGACAGACGATGGGAAGAACATGATGCCAGTGCTGCGACAAGGAAGGCTGCGCCCTGCATGGCAAACGTGTTCAATCTAGTTGACAAACGGTTCCTGAAGTCTTCCACCCATCTGCAAGACATCCTAAAAATGGCCTTTGCATGCACTTCAGCCACTCGTACACCACAAAGCACACCCTCTTTGAGCTGTAGCGGCAGAACGGCATCCCCCAAAATAGTCTGATATGCAACGTTTCCACCCGTTGGAATCCCACCCTCTATATATTGGACCGACTGTGCGAACAGAGAAAGGCCATCAACGATTTATTGATGATCCAAGCGGATAAAAGTACTCCCCTGTGTAACTTCGATGTCAGCCAGTGGCAATTCATGTGTGACACCTGCCATTTGCTCAGGCCCTTTGAGGAGGCCACGTTATTTGTTAGTCGCCAGGACTACAGGATGAAAAATGTCATTCCACTGCGTCATGTCCTGGAACAGATGCTGGTAAATCTGGCTGGTCAAGGGACTGGAGTCGTGGCGCCTAGATTTCTCGGCCACATCAGCCCTGTGGGGGCTGAACTGGAAAGGGAGGGAGAGGAGGACATTGGAGCACAGGCAATGTTTAGCAAAATGGGTGGTCTTTCTACTAAGTTGACAGGAAAGGAGGAGCAGGAGCAGCCAGAGGAGCTAGAGGTCAATGAGGAAGACAAGGAAGAGGACCCAGACACACCGTGGCAGTATGCAGTGGAGATGGAGGCAGGGAGCCCCTCCGAGTCACTTACACAAATTGCCTGAGGCATGCTCACTTGCTTAGGTAGTGACATCCGAATTGTCACCATTCGGTAGAGGGTTGACTTCTGGCTCTCCACCTTGTTGGACCCTCACTTCCTGTCCAGAATGGGAGCCTTTTTTACACCCACTGAGAGGGTGGACAAACTAAACTACTACAGATAGGGGAACAGATAGGGAAATGTGTCACAAAGACCGTGATCGCCGAACAGTGTGCAGTCTTCCTGGCACTAGAGTTCAACACATCGCGAATCGGGTTGACAGATTACTGGGAGGGGCTGGAGAAGATCCCGCGGTCATGGTCCATATCGGAACCAATGACAAAGTTAGAGGTAGGTGGAGAGTCCTTAAAAATTATTTCAGGGATTTAGGTCAAAAGCTTAGGGCAAGGACCTCAAAGCTAGTATTTTCCGAAATACTGCCTGTACCACGAGCCACACAAGAAAGGCAGTGGGAGATTAGGGAGATTAACAAGTGGCTCAAGAACTGGTGTAGGAAGGAGGGGTTTGGGTTCCTGGAGAACTGGGCCGACTTCTCTATCGGCTAGAGGCCTCAATGGGGAAGGGGCAGCTGTGCTGGGGAGAAAGATGGCTAGAAGGTTGGAGGAGTGTTTAAACTAGGGACTGGGGGGAAGGGAAATTACACTATAGGAGGGGAAGATAGTGCAGATAGAGACCGGGGGCAAGGTAGTTGGACTGGGGGAGGAATGGATGGAGGGACTAGAACAGTTCAGAAGGAAAGGTGTAGGGTAAAAAATATACATAAACCTCTCAAATGTATGTATACTAATGCCAGAAGCCTGACTAATAAAACTGGGGAGCTGGAATTAGTGATGTGTGAGGAGGACTATGACATGGTGGGAATAACTGAGACACGGCTGGATGATAGCTATGACTGGGCAGTTAATGTACAAGGTTACAGTCTGTTTAGAAATGATCGTCAAAACCGGAGATGGGGCGGGGTCTGCCTTTATGTAAAGTCTTGTATAAAGCCCACACTCCGTGAAGATATAAGTGAGGGACATGAACATGTGGAGTCACTGTGGGTAGAGATACATGGAGCTAAAAACAACAATAAATTACTAATAGGAGTTTACTATAAACCACCTAATATACCAGAGTCCACAGAAAATCTACTACTAAACAAGATAGACGAGGTGGCAAATCATAATGAGGTGGTTATTATGGGGGACTTCAACTACCTAGATATAGACTGGGAAACTGAAACTTGTATATCTCATAAAGGAAACAGGTTCTTGGCAATAACCAAAGACAATTACCTCTCCCAACTGGTTCAGGACCCGACTAGAGGGACAGCCATACTGGACTTAGTATTAACCAATAGACCTGATGTGCAGGTCGGGGGACACCTGGGAAATAGTGACCATAAAGTAATAACCTTCCAATTATCATTCAAAAGAGCGTTTCTACAGGGAGGAACAAAAATACCAAACTTCAAAAAAGCTAAATTTAGCCAACTAAGAGAGGCCATATCTCTAACTGGGACAAAGTCCTTAAAAATAAAAATACAGCCACAAAATGGGATATGTTTAAAAACATCCTAAAAACTCATTGTGAGAGGTAAATACCGTATGGGAATAAAAGGTTAAGGAACAAAAAGAAACCAATGTGGATAAATAGAACTGTAAAGAAAGCAATAAATGACAAAAAGAAAGCATATAAATCACTAAAACAGGAGGGTAGCACGGAAGCACTGAAAACTATAAGGAAAAAAATAGAACATGTAAAAAACAAATAAAAGTGGCCAAACTAGAGACTGAGAGATTAATTGCCAAAGAGAGTAAAACTAACCCTAAAATATTCTTCAATTATATAAATGTTAAAAAGTATAAATCTGAAGGTGTCGGCCCTTTAAAGAGTAATGAGGGGGGAATCGCAGAGAGCGACGAGGAGAAAGCAAAGCTGTTAAATATTTTTAGATCTGCTGGACTACTGGACAGTCAAACTGGATTTGTGGCCGCAACTAGCAGAGTTTGCCCTTGAAAAGTTGTCCTACCCCGCCAGTAGTGTGGCATAGGGAGCGGGTGTTTAGTGCGGCAGGGGCCATAGTTACCCCAAGGAGAATTTGCTTGTCCACCCAAAATGTGGAGATACTGACCTTTGTCAAGATTAATCCGGCGTGGATCAGCCAGGATTTCCACCCACCAATTTCAGATGCATCAGACTAGATCATCCATGGTGCCACACCAACACTTTTACAAAAGATACTGGTTTCTTCTTTCTACCTGACTCAGCTATTACTCTAATGCTGCCACCCGCCTGATGTCACACATCTGATGCCAAGTGCTCCTTCTCTTACCCACCTTCGTCAGCGGGTACTGGTAATGTCACCCACCACCCCACTCTGTCTTCTGCTCACTTTGTGGTCTCCTGATGCACCTGATGCTGCCATACCCACATTATGTCACCTTACCACTCTGTGGTATCCTGATGCTGCTGATACTGCCATCTCCACACTATGTCACCTTTCCACTCTGTGGTATCCTGATGCTGCTGCCGTATCCACACTATGTCACCTTGCCACTATTTGGTATCCTGATGCTGTTGCTGCTGACTTATCCACACTATGTCACCTTGCCACTCTGTGAAATCCTGCTGCTGCTGCCTTATCCACAGTATGTCACCTTGCCACTCTGTGGCCTCCTCCTGCTGCTGCCACCTCCAGACTCGGTCATTGTGCTACTCTGTGGTCTCATCATGCTGCTACCAACTCAATACTCTGTCATTGTGCCACTCTGTGGCCTCCTGATGCTGCCAAAACCCCTACACTCTGTCATTGTGCCACTCTGTGGCCTCCTCCTGATGCTGCTGCTGCCACCACCTCCAGCCTCGGTCATTGTGCCACTCTGTGTTCTCTTCTTGCTGCTGCCAAATCAATACTCTGTCATTGTGCCACTCGTAGGACTCCTCATACTGCTGCCAACTCCATACTCTGTCGTAGCGCCACTCTGTGGCCTCTTCCTGATACTGCTGCCGCCACCTCCAGACTCTGTCATTGTGCCACTCTGTGGTCTCCTAATGCTGCTGCCAACTACAGACTCTGTCATTGTGCCACTCGGTGGCCTTCTCCTGATTCTGCTGCTGCCGCCACTTCCAGGCTCGGTCATTGTGCCTCTCGGTGGCCTCCACATACTGCTGCCACCTCCACACTGTCATTGGGCCACTCTGTGGTCTCCTCATGCTGCTTCCACCTCACCACTATGTCATACGACCAACCATTTCATGATTTGGCCACTATTTTGCCTTTCGGTCTGGCTGACATCATAATTTATTTGACCGTTCTTGTGATCTGTCAGAAGGAAGTTAAAATGAGACACACAGCAGATCCTGTATGTGTAGCAGCTGTAAGGCCTGTATGGTCCCATCAGAATTGGCTTGTGATTTGGTAGACAAAAGCAGGAGTAGGTACAAAACACAGAAGACATGCAAATATTCCATTCACGTGTCATCTATGTTTTGGATCCACTCTTTTTTTTTTGGGCATTAGCAATACTGATAGATTATTGAACAAATGCTGACCGAGTGAAGGCGTATGGTCCACAGACAGAAACCGTTTTTTGTGGGTTATTGTTCTGGCGGATCAGAGTAAGAGCAAATTAATCAGTGACGTCAACACAAACTTACTGCTGACACCCTCTCCACTCTGTCAGGGGGGCTCTACTTGTATAAGCATTTAGGGTCCATTCACACATCCGTAGTGTATTGCGGATTCGCAAAACACCCAGCCGGCACTCCCATAGAAATGCCTATTGTTGTCCGCAATTGCGGACAAGAATGGGACGTGTTGTAGTGGTAGTAATGGGTGGATCTTTACAGACGCTCCCATAACTATGACTGGGTCTTATTGTCAGCCAGCGTTTTTTTTTCCCCCACAGTGTTTACAGTAAACCCCCGGGGTGCCGGGAACAGCCGGGTTGCCATCACTGGGATAATTTTAAGCTGCCATGTCCATTTGAAGACCCCCTGTTGCACCCCTAGAGTAAAAACTCCCCAAAAGTGACCCTATTTTACAAACCGGATTCCAAAAAAGTTGGGACACTAAACAAATTGTGAATAAAAACTGAATGCAATGATGTGGAGATGGCAAATGTCAATATTTTATTTGTAATAGAAAGTAGATGACAGATCAATTGTTTAATCCGAGTAAATGTATCATTTTAAAGGAAAAATACATTGATTCAAATTTTCACGGTGTCAACAAATCCCCAAAAAGTTGGGACAAGTAGCAATAAAAGGCTGGAAAAAGTAAATTTGAGCATAACGAAGAGCTGGAAGAACAATTAACACTAATTAGGTCAATTGGCAACATGATTGGGTATAAAAAGAGCTTCTCAGAGTGGCCGTGTCTCTCAGAAGCCAAGATGGGTAGAGGATCACCAATTCCCACAATGTTGCGCAGAAAGATAGTGGAGCAATATCAGAAAGGTGTTACCCAGCGAACAATTGCAAAGACTTTGCATCTATCACCATCAACTGTGCATAACATCATCCGAAGATTCAGAGAATCTGGAACAATCTCTGTGTGTAAGGGTCAAGGCCGTAAAACCATACTGGATGCCCGTGATCTCCGGGCCCTTAAACGACACTGCACCACAAACAGGAATGTTACTGTAAAGGAAATCACAGAATGGGCTCAGGAATACTTCCAGAAACCATTGTCAGTGAACACAATCCACCGTGCCATCTGCCGTTGCCAGCTGAAACTCTACAGTGCAAAGAAGAAGCCATTTCTAAGCAAGATCCACAAGCTCAGGCGTTTTCACTGGGCCAGGGATCATTTAAAATAGAGTGTGGCAAAATGGAAGACTGTTCTGTGGTCAGACGAGTCACGATTCAAAGTTCTTTTTGGAAATCTGGGACGCCATGTCATCCGGACCAAAGAGGACAAGGACAACCCAAGTTGTTATCAACGCTCAGTTCAGAAGCCTGCATCTCTGATGGTATGGGGTTGCATGAGTGCGTGTGGCATGGGCAGCTTGCATGTCTGGAAAGGCACCATCAATGCAGAAAAATATATTCAGGTTCTAGAACAACATATGCTCC
The DNA here is from genome assembly GCF_014858855.1 of Bufo gargarizans. NCBI lineage: Eukaryota > Metazoa > Chordata > Amphibia > Anura > Bufonidae > Bufo > Bufo gargarizans. The sequence continues at coordinate 696,608,864 of NC_058081.1, forward strand.
CATCCAGACGTCATCTCTTTCAGGGCAGACCATGCATTTTTCAACAAGATAATGCCAGACCACATTCTGCATCAATCACAACATCATGGCTGCGTAGGAGAAGGATCCGGGTACTGAAATGGCCAGTCTGCAGTCCAGATCTTTCACCTATAGAGAACATTTGGCGCATCATAAAGAGGAAGGTGCAACAAAGAAGGCCCAAGACAATTGAACAGTTAGAGGCCTGTATTAGACAAGAATGGGAGAGCATTCCTATTTCTAAACTTGAGAAACTGGTCTCCTCGGTCCCCAGACGTCTGTTGAGTGTTGTATTATGAAGGGGAGATGCCACACAGTGGTGAAAATGGCCTTGTCCCAACTTTTTGGGGATTTGTTGACACCATGAAATTCTGATTCAACATATTTTTCCCTTAAAATGGTACATTTTCTCAGTTTAAACTTTTGTTCCGTGATTTATGTTCTATTCTGAATAAAATATTAGAAGTTGGCACCGCCACATCATTGCATTCAGTTTTTATTCATGATTTGTATAGTGTCCCAACTTTTTTGGAATCCGGTTTGTAGAAACTACACCCCTCAAGGTATACAAAGCTGATTTTACAAACTTTGATTTCACAAGAATTAATAGAAAATAGAGATAAAATTAAAAAATTTCACTTTTTGGGCAGATTTTCCATTTTAATCCATTTTTTTCCAGTTACAAAGCAAGGGTTAACAGCCAAACAAAACTCAATATTTATTACCCTGATTCTATAGTTTACAAAAACACCCCATATGTGGTCAGAAACTGCTGTATGGGCACACAGTATTGCGCAGAAGTAAAGGAAAGCCATAAGGTTTTTTGGGAGGCAGATTTTGCTGGACTGTTTTTTTTACACCATGTCCCATTTGAAGCCCCCCTGATGCACCCTACAGTAGAAACTCCCAAAAAGTTACCCCATTTTGGAAACTACGGGATAAGGTGGCAGTTTTGTTGGTACTATTTTAGGGTACATATGATTTTTGGTTGCTCTATATTACACTTTTTGTGAGGCAAGGTAACATAAAAAAACTGTTTTGGCACTGTTTTTATTTTTTGTTATTTACAACGTTCATCTGACAGTTTAGTTCATGTGGTATTTTTATAGAGCAGGTTGTTACGGATGCGACAATACCAAATATGAATACTTTTTTTTTTTTTACATTGAAAAGCCATATTCTAAAAGCCATATTTTTTTTTATTTTTTTGGCGACATGTCTTGTGTAGGGCTCAGTTTTTTTTCGTAATGAGATGACAATTTGATTGGTACTATTTTAGGATGTATATGACTTTTTGATCGCTTGCTGTTACACTTTTTGTGATATAAGGTGACAAAAAATGTTTTTTTGACCCCATTTTTATTTTTTATAGTGTTCACCTGAGAGGTTAGGTCATGTGATAATTTTATAGAGCAGGTTCTTATGGAGGCGGCGACACCTAACTAATATGTCAACTTTTTTTATTTATGTAAGTTTTACACAATAATATCATTTTTGAAACAAAAAAAAATATGTTTTAGTGTCTCCATAGTCTGAAAGCCATTTTTTTTTTTAGGCGATTGTCTTATGTAGTTAGGGTATCATTTTTTGCAGGATGAGTTGACGGTTAGATTGGTACTATTTTGGGGGGCATACACCTTTTTGATCGCTTGATGTTGCACTTTTAGTGATGTAAGGTGGCCAAAAAAAAGTTTTTTTAGCACCATTTTTATTTATTATTTTTTCATATTTGTATATTTAAGGGGTTAGGTCATGCAATATTTTTATAGAGTCAGTCGCTACGGACGCGGAAATACCTAATTTGTCTACTTTCTTTTTTTACCCTATTTTGTACAATTTTTTCTTTTACTTTATTTTGGGAAAAGGATGCATTTTTTTATTGAAACTTTTAATTTTTTGGTAAAAATTTTTTGACACTTTATTTTTTGTCCCACTCTGGGACTTCAACTTTTGGGGGTCTGATCCCCTTTACAATGCATTACATTACTTCTGTATTGTGATGCACTGGCTATAAGTGTATTACCACTGTAATATGCTTACAGCCTGGTTGACTGTGAGATCCAGGGGGCTGGATCTCACAGGCTCTCCCGGAAGGCAGCCACGATACCACATCAAGGGTTAATGCGCCGGCATCGGCGCATGCAGCAGGGTCCGACTATCAGTGACTGCAGGACCCCTGCCACGAATTGGGCGTGCGCTTCTCCTGAACCTGCCCGATCACAGCGTTGTACTTGTACGGTGCTGGTCCTTAAGTCAAGGACATCTGCACCGTACATGCGCGGGTCCTCTAAGGGTTAATATTTTATCAAATAGTTTATGGATTTATTTTGCAGTTTCAGGCAACTTAGAATTAAAATTTCTTTAGTGGCACTAGTGCTAGCCATACCGCAAATATGATGATTGATCCATTTACAATTGTTGTTTAATACATTTTCAGGTTAATCCATTATTAACAATTCATATTTTTCTTCAATTTCTTAATAGTTGGAATGTCTGAAGATGCGACTGGAAAGAAAATATGGAAGCCCTGTTGATTCGGAACCATGTTTTCCTGAAAATCCCGCTCAATCTACAAGCAATGAAGATAACATTGGGGCTGGAGAGTCAGGCAACAGATTTGGCAATAGCGTATGGTGTAATTGTGCACTTTGCGAACCTATGCCGACAGACGTGGAATCAATCTGTTGCAAAGAAGTGGCAAATATTGATCCATATTTAGAAGACATGGGATGCATAATTGAACATGATTATTCCATCAATTTTGCCAAGATCGAGGAAGGGTGGAAGTCTCAATGCGGGCAATAGGTCACGTTATGCATCCTCCTCCGGATAAAGACTATATACTTGTGTTGATGCAAAACCATGGTGCAGCCAATTTGTGTTTTAATACATGAATGCAGTAAAATTTTATAAAATATGTATTATTTCTCTTATTAACCACCTCCCGACCGCCTAACGCACCGATGCGTCCGGGAGGTGGTTGATTTACTTCTCCTGGACGCATCGGCGCGTCATCTCGCGATACCCGAGATTTCCTGTGAACGCGCGCACGCAGGCGCGCGCGCTCACAGGAACGGAAGGTAAGCGAGTGGATCTCCAGCCTGCCAGTGGCGATCGCTCGCTGGCAGGCTGGAGATGTGATTTTTTTAACCCCTAACAGGTATATTAGACGCTGTTTTGATAACAGCGTCTAATATACCTGCTACCTGGTCCTCTGGTGGTCCCTTTTGTTTGGATCGACCACCAGAGGACACAGGCAGCTCAGTAAAGTCGCACCAAACACCACACTACACTACACCCCCCCCGTCACTTATTAACCCCCTTATGAACCCCTGATCACCCATGATCACCCCATATAAACTCCCTGATCACCCCCTGTCATTGATCACCCCCCTGTAAGGCTCCATTCAGACGTCCGCATGTGTTTTGCGGATCCGATCCATGTATCCATGGATCCGTAAAAATCATACGGACGTCTGAATAGAGCCTTACAGGGGAGTGATCAATGACAGGGGGGTGATCACCCCATATAGACTCCCTGGTCACCCCCCTGTCATTGATCACCCCCTGTAAGGCTCCATTCAGACATTTTTTTGGCCCAAGTTAGCGGAAATATATATATTTTTTTGTTTGTTTTTTCTTACAAAGTCTCATATTCCACTAACTTGTGTCAAAAAATAAAATCTCCCATGAACTCACCATACCCCTCACGGAATCCAAATGCGTAAACATTTTTAGACATTTATATTCCAGACTTCTTCTCACGCTTTAGGGCCCCTAAAAAGCCAGGGCAGTATAAATACCCCACATGTGACCCCATTTCGGAAAGAAGACACCCCAAGGTATTATGTGAGGGGCATATTGAGTCCATGAAAGATTGAAATTTTTGTCCTAAGTTAGCGGAAAGTGAGACTTTGTGAGAAAAAAACAAATTAAAAATCAATTTCCGCTAACTTATGCAAAAAAAAATTATTCTATGAACTCGCCAGGCCCCTCATTGAATACCTTGGGGTGTCTTCTTTCCAAAATGTGGTCACATGTGGGGTATTTATACTGCCCTGGATTTTTAGGGGCCCGAAAGTGTGAGAAGAAGTCTGGGATCCAAATGTCTAAAAATGCCCTCCTAAAAGGAATTTGGGCACCTTTGCGCATCTAGGCTGCAAAAAAGTGTCACACATCTGGTATCGCCATACTCAGGAGAAGTTGGGGAATGTGTTTTGGGGTGTCATTTTACATATACCCACGCTGGGTGAGAAAAATATCTTGGTCAAATGCCAACTTTGTATAAAAAAATGGGAAAAGTTGTCTTTTGCCAAGATATTTCTCTCACCCAGCATGGGTATATGTAAAATGACACCCCAAAACACATTCCCCAACTTCTCCTGAGTACGGCGATACCAGATGTGTGACACTTTTTTGCAGCCTAGGTGGGCAAAGGGGCACACATTCCAAAGTGCACCTTTCGGATTTCGCAGGCCATTTTTTACAGATTTTGATCGCAAACTACTTCTCACACATTTGGGCCCCTAAATTGCCAGGGCAGTATAACTACGCCACAAGTGACCCCATTTTGGAAAGAAGACACCCTAAGGTATTCTGTGAGGGGCACGGCGAGTTCCTAGAATTTTTTTTTTTTGTCGCAAGTTAGTGGAATATGAGACTTTGTAAGAAAAATTTTTTTTTTTATAAAAATCATCATTTTCCGCTAACTTATGACAAAAAATAAAAAGTTCTATGAACTCACTATGCCCATCAGCGAATACCTTAGGGTGTCTACTTTCCGAAATGGGGTCATTTGTGGGGTTTTTCTACTGTCTGGGCATTGTAGATCCTCAGGAAACATGACAGGTGCTCAGAAAGTCAGAGCTGCTTCAAAAAGCGGAAATTCACATTTTTGTACCATAGTTTGTAAACGCTATAACTTTTACCCAAACCATTTTTTTTTTGCCAAAACATTTTTTTTTTATCAAAGACATGTAGAACAATAAATTTAGCGAAAAATTTATATATGGATGTCGTTTTTTTTGCAAAATTTTACAGCTGAAAGTGAAAAATGTCATTTTTTTGCAAAAAAATCTTTAAACTTCGATTAATAACAAAAAAAGTAAAAATGTCAGCAGCAATGAAATACCACCAAATAAAAGCTCTATTAGTGAGAAGAAAAGGAGGTAAAATTCATTTGGGTGGTAAGTTGCATGACCGAGCGATAAACGGTGAAAGTAGTGTAGTGCCGAAGTGTAAAAAGTGGCCTGGTCATGAAGGGGGTTTTAGCTAGCGGGGCTGAAGTGGTTAATTACTAAAATTATTCATATTTTTTATATATGTTACAGGCTACTTAGAAAAACTGCATATCGTGGATTCACAGCCTGGACACACGGCTATCTCGGCGTTGGAAAAAGAAGACCAATTCCATCTTGTGCTGTCTCTGTAATAAGAAAAGTTTTTCCTGACCCAGACCAAGATTACTGTGTGCAGAAATAAACCCAACCTCCGTTACCCCGGTGTCCAAACCGTCCGGGTTTGCAGTTAAAAAGCTGAGTTTGCATCACTTGGATAATCCATGGCAGGTTATGACAAAACGGGGGCCAGAGTCCTTCATTTCCACCAAAATTTGAAGAAAAAAAACAACAACGTGGGGTCCCTCTTGTTGTATAAAAATATTAATAGTTGTAATCAGCTTGCATCAAAGTTTGTGTAAGGAAAAAGGTAAATCCATTTTCCCTCAGCTGCAGTCAGAGACAGACCCAGTTGTTACCATCTTGATTGAATTCTGCTGAGCATCTGCCCCGCCCTGCTCAGTCGGTTCACTTCTTTTTACCAACCAAAGGTGTACAAGGGGCTGGCCCAAAACAAGGGAACAGGAAGTGATGACATAGGAAGACAAGATACAATAATTTAGAATAACATAGCCAGCTTACTATAACCACTGGAGTTAATTTTATCCAGCCTTGCTCAGTGATCAATGCCAGATAAAGTTACTATAATCCACATGCATGTTTATTTACAGGACAGCGTCATTATCTCCAGCGGCTGATCAGGCGCACTAGAGACAACAAACGCACGTTCCTTTTGTTTATATTGTTCTCTTAACAAATGCATTCACGCCAAGCCAATAAATCCGCGTCTTGCGAGGGTAGCCCTAGCCAGCGGCAATACATGAGCCAACAAAACACTGCTCTGCTGAACACATCAGTCTCCCCCGGCCCACAGCCCAGTGCTTAGCACATGGACCATTCGCTGATGGAGACCCCTGCGCCCAGCAGCTGTGACAGGACATACACGGGAAGATATCCACTCCAATGGTTTACCCTGACACTGAGAGACATGACGACAATACACAATATATCAAATACACATCCTAATAAAATTTCCACAACACCCTCCCTTTTCCATACCCAGCCAAGGTTTAACCAACAGCTGTGGGCTGCCATTATTGTGGGGTCCATGTTTTTTGGCCCCTTCTCAGCCTCGTAATAACAGCCCGCAGCAGCACCAAGAGCAGGACCATCAAATAAAATAGTGTCACCCTTGATGGCAACTGGGGCTTTGGGTACTGCGGTAATTGTGGGGGGTTTAAAGGGAACCTGTCACCGGGATTTTGTGTATAAAGCTGAGGACATGGGTTGCTAGATGGCCGCTAGCACATCTGCAATACCCAGTCCCCATAGCTCTGTGTGCTTTTATTGTGGAAAAAAAAAACGATTTGATACATATGCAAATTAACCTGAGATGAGTCCTGTCCCTGACTCATCTCACATACAGGACTCATCTGAGGTTAATTTGCATATGTATCAAATCAGTTTTTTAAAGCGATAAAAGCACACAGAGCTATGGGGATTGCAGATGTGCTAGTGGCCATCTAGCAGCCCATGTCCTCAGCTCTATACACAAAATCCCGGTGACAGGTTCCCTTTAATGTCAACACTGTGAGACCCAGTTATGGGATCGTCTGTAAAGATCCACCCATTACTACCACTGCAAAAAATAAAGTCCACAAAATAAAAAGCCATGTTGGAAATTCCTTTATTGAAATAATTTCTCCCCAGCTACTGCCCTCGTTAACCATTTTAATCATTAAATTTAACTTTACTCTTTTATGTTCTTCCGCGATTCTGATGTAGTCCAAGATACGACCTAAGAAAAAAGGTACAGCTAACATTGAAAATTCAATATTCCGTATTCCATTACTATACAAAGATTACAAAGTTGTAGTGCCAAGTATCATAACCCCCATAATGCTCATTGTACTAGGGGGTTGTGGTGCCAAGTATCATAACCCCCAGCATGCTCGTTGTGCTAGGGTGTTGTGGTGCCAAGTATCGTAACCCCCAGCATGCTTGTTTTACTAGGGTGTTGTGGTGCCAAGTATCATAACCCCCAGCATGTTCGCTCTACCCCCTAATACCCCCGAGGGTTATGATACTTGGCACCACAACTCGTTGTCTGTGGGGGTTGTGAGCATGCTCGTTGTACAAGGGCGTTGTGGTGCCAAGTAATATAACCCAAAATTTAGAAGGTTGCCTGTCTGCACGAATAGGACCTCCCCCAGTATACTGCAGAATTGAAAATCGGGAATTTGAAGAGGGCAGTATAGCATATAAAAACTTGACTTTTAATAGAGTACAAATAAGAGTAAATGTCCATACAAAAACAAACAATCAAAAAAACAATCCTCAACCAAGAAAGAAAAAAAAACATGCTTGGAGTAAACAGTCAGCCAACCCAAACAAGGGTGCTACAGTGGTTCTACTAGCAACACATATATGTACTTACATTAACCCTGAAAGGGGTGTGTGAGAAGTAAGACTGGTAAAAAATTGTTAGATCTTACCACCAGACCAGTTGAATTGCGTCATGCGAATGTAGCTCAGACATATATCCACTCGATGAAGTCTTGGATAATTATGCACTTGAGGTATTTGCTGTCGCATCCACAGTCATACTCATACGTTGGCTATGCAAAGGCGGGGCTAGGGGTACTAACCTGTCTCTAGTATGCCCTGATATGGCTAGTACACCCTAATGACCTCCTAATACGGAGTCATCGCCCTGAAAAGAGCGGCCCTGTCTGGAACCTTGCCCTATTATCAAGGCCCTAGATAACCCTAACTTTACTGACGTAGAAAGTGAGTAAAAACTGAAAAAACTGTGTGTTCCCGTGGCAAATGATGTCCTGTCTCGCGGGGGATCACCAGGTGAAGAAGCTGTGTCCCAACACGTTTCATCAAATACTTATATAGCCCCAAGAATCGTCAGGGTACACGGGGCTGAGAAGTCACAAGGTATGGAAGCGTGCGTATGGAAAAGCTCCAGAATGTCCTTTGGTAAATCAAAAATAAAGTCTGATTAGAGTCATAGCCTTATGAATAGCAAACAGCCATTGATAGGGAAGAAAACTTACATTAAAAAAGTGTGGAGGTATGCGTATGGCAGTTCTCCTATGTATGCAGGGACACCTAGTGGTTCTTGTGTCCCCTGCTTGTCTTGGCAGGTCCGGCAGCAAGTACTGCCCTTCTGTATGGGTTTGGGTGCTGTGGGGCCATTCCAGGCGCGCGCGCGACGTAAGCAGTTAGTGGCGTCACATAGCGCATGCGCACCACCGTGACTGAGGCCTAAGGGCAGACTCCCAAGCCTCCAAACAGTGTAGCTCCCGGGGCGTGCATAACTGCCCCGCCTCCTGGAGTGAACACATTGAGATGCAAATTGGTCGGAGGGGCTTGTATAGGGAGTGTCCCAGTGCAAGGTAAATACTCCACAGCGAGTTTAGAAAACTATGGTACGGTGCTCACCCCGCGACTCACCCTAATGTCGCAAGGCAAAATTAGTCCTAATAAATTATAAATGTGGGGGGCACTCTAATATCCCTGGCTGTATATAATGGTATAGTGCGAACATATCTACTTTTCGGTATGATGGGCTCGCCAATGTTAAAATATATGTGACAATACAGATAGAACTTAATACAGTATAAATGTATTTGTTGAGATACTAAAATGATGTTATGCGCATATTATCAACGGTACACTTGCTGTTATTATAAAAAATTATAAACTCTATTTTAGATAAAAAAGAAAATAAAAAACAAAAAAATGGGAAGCATTTTTTGAAAAAAATAAAAATAAAAAAAAAGGTGAAAAGGTAAAATGATGATAAATAAATAGTTATTTTTATTTTATAGAACAAGTCATTTCAGAAAGAATCCACTTCATAAAAGTTTTGCTTCCACTGATTTTGTAGATTAATAGTCTTTGTACATATGTCCAGTAGATGGCGCTGTTGCTCTTAAGAAAAAAGGTAAGTAGCCATTGCAATGCAATAATATCTATTTATAGATGTTTATACATATCAGTCTTTGATAAACTGGGATAATGAAGTCCCCTTATATAGGCATAGTTATTAATTCGATTTATGAGGTTCAAATGGGGTATCAGCCGATCGCTGTTTGAATAAAAAAGGCTGCTATGTTTGGGTAGAATAGGATGTACAAATAGAATGTGACTGGTATATCCAAAAAGTTTTTTATCCACCCATCCATGCACCAATGATTAATTTCTGCCAGTGAAAGTTCAAATACTTTGTGTGTAATTCTGGCTCCTTACAGTCTTAAGATTGTAACGTTACCCGTCCTGTAGATGCTGCATGGATCGGGAGTCGTCTGCTGCGATATATGTTCGTATTCACCGCTGTGCTCACCAGCTCCTGACGTGGCGTCCCACGTGAGCAGGAGCTTCAGCGGTGTCTTGTCTTGGATGCAGAAGTGCCGGGTTATTCGTTGTATGGTGTTCCCAGTTGAACCGGATCAGATTGCTCGGTCCCTTTGAAGGGTTACTATAATTTATTGAGAGATATTAAACATGTATATTACTGCAGGGAATACAAAACGTGTTTCGAAGCGCAATGCTTCTTCCTCAGCGGCCTGCAGTATAGGAGTTTGGAGTAGTTTTTAAAGGGAAATTGCATCACTTTAGGGGAGGCATTCCCAAACCAATCCAGGGTAATAGTAAAAACACGGGGGGTGGGTTGTCTCGCTGTTATAAAGTGTGATAATAACATAAAAATATATACTTATATAAATATAGTTGTTCTATTGTCCACACATATATATATATATATATGTATGTATATATATATATATATATATATATAAATACTAATATAAAGGTTGTGGCTTATTGCTTTGTTTAAGTGGGATGCCACGTGGTAAGGAGTAGTGTTGATCACGAATATTCGAATTGCAAATTTTTATCGCGAATATAGGTACTTAGAAAATTTGCAAACATTTAGAATAGTGATATATTTTTGTAATTTTGAATATTCAAGATTTTTTATTGCAAATTTTCGTAATGTGAATTATTATTGCAAATTTTTCAATTGCCGAGTAAAAACATGATTCCTCCCTACTTCTTGCTTGTGGTCCAATGACTCATTGGCCCACAAGCAAGAAGCAGGGAGGAATCATGACTTTAAATGAGAAAAATGAATATATAGCACTATATCGAATATATTAGCTTTTTCGAATATTCGTAATATTCTAAAAGAATATCTAGCAATATAGGGAATATTAGAAAAAAAAACAAATATAGAGCAATTTAGCTAGTAAAGTGCTATAACCTTCTTTGTCTAATAGTTGTAATTTTTTTCTCATCTGAAGTCCAGATTGGAAAAAAAATTACAATTATGAAAAAACCATTTGCATTATGAAAATTTGCATATTACGCAATCATTACCTTGTAGATTTTTTTGAGTAAAAAAAAAATCGTAGAATATAACGAATATTCGAATTCACAAATATTCTACAAAATATTTGCAAAATATTGCAAATTCGAATATGACCACTGCCGCTCATCACTAGTAAGGAGCTGGTGAGCACAGCGGTGAATACGAACATACATCGCGGCAGACGACTCCCGATCCATGCAGCATCTACAGGACGGGTAACGTTACAATCTAAAAACTGTAAAGAGCCAGAATTACACACAAAGTATTTGAACTTTCACTGGCAGAAATCAATCATTGGTGCATGGATCGGTAGATACAAAACTTTTTGGATATACCAGTCGCATTCTGTTTGTACATCCTATTCTACCCAAACATAGCAGCCTTTTTTAGTCAAACAGCGATCGGCTGATACCCCATTTGAACCTCATAAATCGAATTAATAACTATGCCTATATAAGGGGACTTCATTATCCCAGTTTATCAAAGACCGATATGTATAAACATCTATAAATAGATATTATTGCATTGCGATCGCTACATACCTTTTGCCTTGAGAGCAACAGCGCCATCTACTGGATATATGTACAAAGACTATTAATCTACAAAACTTTTATGAAGTGGATTCTTTCTGAAATGACTCGTTCTATAAAATAACTATTTATCGTCATTTTGCCTTTTCACTTTTTTCTTTTTTTCAAAAAATGTTTCCCAATTTTTTTCATTTTTTTTCTTTTTTATATTAAATAGCAAGTGTACCTTTGATATAATGCACATAACATCTCTTTAGTATCTTAACAAATAAATTTATACTGTATTAAGTTCTATCTGTATTGTCACATATATTTCAACATTGGAGAGCCCTTCATACCGAAAAGTATCTAAAGAAATAAATATATGTTTGCACTATACCATTATACACAGCCACAAATACTCCATAAAGCATGAGGCAAGGGGAGGGGGAATCCTTTAGTTATTATACATCCTCTCCCTGTGAAGCACATGCTATTGTAGTCAGCTGCATTAATAAAAATACAGGTGAGCATGGGGGCAAAGATTGTCACGTTGATAGACAAGTGCTCCAGGCATAATGAGGACATTAGAGGGCAGAGCCCTGGTAGTACATGTCTATTATAATAAATGCAGTGCAAATGTACAAACATATTATGAATAGAGTTCTGTGTCTGGAGGAAAGAAGGTTTGTACACAAACATAGAAGAGGATTCTTTACGGTAAGAGCAGTGAGACTATGGAGCTCTCTGCCTGAGGAGGTGGTGATGGTGAGTACAATAAAGGAATTCAAGAGGGACCTGGATGTATTTCTGGAGCGTAATAATATTACAGGCTATAGCTACTAGAGAGGGGTCGTTATCCAGGGAGTTATTCTGATGCCTGATTGGAGTCGGGAAGGAATTTTTATTCCCCTAAAGTGGGGAAAATTGGCTTCTACCTCACAGGGGTCTTTTGCCTTCCTCTGGATCAACTTGCAGGATGACAGGCCGAACTGGATGGACAAATGTCTTTTTTCGGCCTTATGTACTATGTTACTATGTTACTATGTTAGAGTTGAGCGGACCCCTGGATGTTCAGGTTCGGCAGCTTCGGCCGAACTTGAAAAAAAAGTTTGGGTTCGGGACCCAAACTTGACCCCTAACCCGAGCCCCATTGAAGCCAATGGGGGACCCAAACTTTTGGGCGCTAAAATGGCTCTAAAATAGTCCTGGAAAGGGCTAGAGGGCTGCAAAAGGCATCAAAATGTGCTTCAGAGCATGGCAACTGTTCTGCAAACAAATGTAGATAGGGAAATGAATAGGAGTAGGAGGTTGAGGAGGCGGTGGATGGGTGGATGTGGCGGTGTAGGTTGACGTGGCGGTGTAGGTGGAAGCGGCGGTGAAGGAGGAATAGGTAGCCAACACTGATTTGTGTTATTTTTTATTTTTAAATTGGGGTATCCCCCCAAATATTGGGACATATAACAAAATAAAACTAAGAATAAGTGCACTTGAGTACAAGAATGGATGGTTGAGGCTGGTATAAATGTCTATTCTGCACAAGGTACGGACAAGTCCCGTGGGATCCATGCCTGGTTCTTTTTAATAAACGTAAGCTTGTCCACATTGGCTGCGGCCTGTAATAATGCTCTCTGCCGTGCTAAACACACGTTCACACTCTACACTGGCTGCAGGGCAGGTCAGCACCTCCAAGGCTGACAAAGCTTTTCCACATTTGGGCCATGCTAACCCTGCCTTCTCAGGTGCTGGCGGTGTCCCAGCTGCATTGGCGACCTCTTCCTCCTCCTCTGCCTTCGCCTTGTGCTTCCACTGTGCCCCCGCTGTCAGGTGGGAATGCCATCATCAGCGTGCGCTTGTAGTCGCACATCTTCCGATCAGTAACAGATGTTTTCACTAAATTTAGTTCCCTGTCAGCAAATGCAGAGCAGGGGTTCATTCACGGCAAAAGGGGGATCTTGTCACCCAGCAATACAACAGAGGATTTTGAGAGATTTAGGCCCCTGTCACCCAGGCACAGCAGGGGTTAATTCATGACAAAAGAGGGTTCATGTCACCCAGCAATAGAACAGAGGATTTTCTGAGATTTAGGCCCCTGTCATCCAGGCACAGCAGGGGTTAATTCACGGTAAAAGGGGGTTCATGTCACCCAGCAATACAACAGAGGATTTTGAGAGATTTAGGCTCCTGTCACCCAGGCACAGCAGGGGTTCATTCAGGGCAAAAGGGGGTTCATGTCACCCAGCAATAGAACAGACGATTTGGAGAGATTTAGGCTCCTGTCACCCAGCTCAGCAGGGGTTTGTATACGCCAAAAATTGTAAAATCTTTTGTCAGGGACAAATCTGTATTTCTCTCCCAAGTGAGGGAAAAAAAGAATAGAAGAGAAGCGCACAATAGGGTAATATTGTTAAAACAACAGATAAAAAATAGTGGGAATTATTCACACTCACCTTGTAGGGTTGTGATTAAATAGGCACAACTCTACTGTAGACTTGGTAGTAATAGAGTCTTTTAGCCAGGATTGCAGCCGCAGATTTGTTTGTTCTTTTTGGTAAGGTGTCCAATCCCCCAAAAAGAATATTTCGGTAAAAAAGAAAGAAAAAGTTTCTGCCTCGGCGCAAAATCACAGGTGAAGACGATCTTAATGCAAAAGCTATTCTTGATTTAATAGAAACAACGCGTTTCGGGGATTAAAAACTCCCCTTCATCAGGTTTTATAATGAAAAAAATTTTTTGTAAAATGTCAACCGACAATTGAAAATAAGATTTTTTTCAATTTGGGGCACTAAAATTGGCACTTTTTTAAATTAAAATGGCTCTAAAATAGTCCTTGAAAAGGCTAGAGGGATGTAAAATGGCAACTGCTCTGCAAACAAATGTGGATAGGGAAATTACTTAAAATGAAATAAAATAACTAAAAATTACAAATTATTAACCTGCAACTCAGAGAAGGAGATGGATATGGAGTCAGAGGTTGAGGAGGCGGTGAATGTGGTGTTGTAAGTGGAGGCAGCAGGAGGAGGAGGAGGTAGCCTACAATGTTTTTTTTTATTGGGGTAGGTAGCCCCCAAAATATTGGGACAAATAAAAATAAAAAATAAAAAAGACTCATTGCACTTGAGTACAAGAATGTATGTTTGATGGTGGTATATAAATGTCTATTCTGCACAAGGTACAGACAAGTCTTGTGGGATCCAAGCCCGGTTCATTTTAACGAACGTGAGCTTGTCCACATTGGCTGTGAACAGGCGGCTGCGTCTGTCTGTAATGACGCCTCCTGCCGTGCTAAATACACGTTCAGAGAGTACACTGGCTGCAGGGCAGGCCAGCACCTCCAAGGCATACTGTCACGGCTGTTTAAGGGTAACAAGAGTATACACAGTAAAAAGAGCTACTGACCGGACCCCAAACTAGGGAAGAGAAAGGGTGACCCCTGTCAGACCCTCAACACTCTCCCTATGCTGCTAAAGCACATGCCCGGATCCAAATGGTGGAACGAGGCATGCCCGCGTACCTTAGACTGATGAGCCCTGTAACCCCTACAATAGTGGGAGGGGCACGGCCACCGATGCCCTGCACAGAATATGGAGGGAACCGGGGCCACCTCAGATCCAGTCAGGAAATCACCAGGTACATAACAAAGTCTGCACACTTAGCTGATGGAGCTGCAGCCGCAGAGAAGACGGATCCAAGGACCGCTGGCAATATCCGGAGTGCTTGCAGCAGCAGAACACAGGTCCAGAGAACTAGTAGCTAAAGATGTGAAGATACTCAAGGCAGAGCTACAACTGAAAAGAGAAATATAATCCACGCCCTGCAATAGGAGGAGGGGTGATTTAAAGGCAGAGAAATCAAACGCAGGAGAGACAGCTGGGAGTAAGACCTCATCACAGGGGCGGAGAAACAGAACAGTGAGAAAACCTCCAACCCTAAGTGACATCATCACAGGGGTGGAGACACAGAGCTGTGAGAACGTCTCAAAGCTCTGGTAGTGACACATACAGGGCAAGCTCTCGCCATGTGGACAATTTGGAGACCCAGAAGTTGAATGGGGCAGAACCATCAGTCAGTACGTGTAGGCGTGTGCACAGGTACTGTTCCACCATGTTGTTCAAATGCTGCCTCCTGCTAACACGCTCCATATCAGCCTGTTGTTGCGGCGAAGTGACAAAGCTTTTCCACATTTCGGCCATGCTAACCCAGCCTTCTGAGGTGCTGGTGCTGACACAGCTGCGTTGGCGACCTCTTCCTCCTCCCCTGACTTCGCCTTGTGCTTCCACTTGTCCCCCGGCGTCAGTCGGGAAGGCTGTCAGGAGCGCATCTACCAGCGTGCGCTTGTACTCACGCATCTTACGATCAGGCTCCAGTGAGGGAATTAAGGACGGTACGTTGTCCTTGAAACGGGGATCCAGCAGCGTGGCCACCCAGTAATTAGCACAAGTTAGAATGTGGGCAACTCGGTGGTCGTTGCGGAGACACTGCAGCATGTAACCGCTCATGTGTGCCAGGCTGCCCAGAGGCAATGAAAATCTGTCCTCTGTGGGAGGTGTATCGTCTGTGTCCTCTGTATCCCCCCATCCACGCACCAGTGATGGCCATGAGCCTGTGAAGATGGTTCCTCCTCCTCCATCTCCTCATCCTCCACCTCGTCATCCTCCAGAACTGTGGCCTGGCTGGACAATTGTGTACCTTGGGTTTGTAGGTGCAGGAACCCACCCTCAGAGCCACTGGGAATGACTGGCCGGAAACCCTACGAAATTCCTCCTCCTCCTCCTCCTGTGCCACACCCTCTTCCATCATCGCCAGAAGCGTTTTTTCAAGAAGGCATAGAAGTGGGATAGTAACGCTGAGAACAGCGTTATCGGCACTAGCCATGTCGGTGGAGTACTCAAAACAGCACAACAAGGAACACAGGTATCGCATGGAGGCCCAGTCATTGGTGGTGAAGTGGTGCTGTTCCGCCGAGCGACTCACCCGTGCATGCTGCAGCTGAAACTCCACTATCGCCTGCTGCTGCTCACACAGTCTGGCCAGCATGTGCAAGGTAGAGTTCCACCTTGTGGGCACGCCGCATATGAGGCGGTGAGCAGGAAGGCCGAAGTTACGCTGCAGCGCTGACAGGCGAGCAGCAGCAGGGTGAGAACACAGAAAGCGCGCACAGACAGCCCACACTTTATGCAGCAGCTCTGACATATCGGGGTAATTTTTTAAGGAATCTCTGCACCACCAAATTCATTACATGCGCCAGGCAAGGGATGTGCGTCAAACCGGCTAGTCCCAGAGCTGCTACGAGATTTCGCCCATTATCGCACACCACCATGCCGGGATTGAGGCTGACTGGCACAAACCACTCATCGGTCTGTTGTTCAAGGTCCATCCACAGCTCCTGCGCGGTGTGTGGTTTGTCCCCCAAACAGATACGTATTAAAACTGCCTGCTATCCTTTACCCCTGGCTGTGCTGAAGTTGGTGGTGAAGGTGTTACGCTGACTGGATGAGGAGCTGGTAGAGGACGAGGAAGCGGAGTAGGAGGAGAAAGCAACAGGAGGCAAACTGAAGCACCCTGCAATCCTTGGTGGTGGAAGGACATGCGCCAAACTGCTATCCGCCTCATGCCTAGCCGCCACTGCATTTACCCAGTGTGCTGTTATGGAGATATAACGGCCCTGACCGTACTTACTGGTCCACGTATCCGTAGTCGGGTGCACCTTGCCACAGATGGCGTTGCGCAGTGCACACCTGATTTTGTCCCCTACTTGGTTGTGCAGGAAAGGGATGGCTCGCCTTGAAAAGTAGTGGCGGCTGGGCATGACGTACTGTGGTACAGCCACCACCATAATGACTTTAAAACTATCCGTCTGCACCAGACGGAATGACAGCATTTCAAAGGCCAATAATTTAAAAAAGCTGGCATTCAGGGCTAGGGATCGTGGGTGAGTAGGGGGGTACTTCCTCTTCCTCTCCAGTGTTTGGGAGATAGAGAGCTGAACACTTCCGTGGGACATTGTGGAGATGCTTGGTGACCCAGGTGTTGGTGTTGCTGGCAGATCCTCTGTTTGTGGGGTGGCAGATGGCACTGTCATTCCAGAGGTGGATGAAGAGGCCGAGACTGCAGCAGAAGATGAAGCAGGAGGAGCCAGAGACCTTTCTTGGTTTTTGAGGTGTCTACTCCACTGCAGCTCGTGCTTTGCACTTAAATGACTAGTCATGCAGGTTGTGCTCAGGTTGAGAATGTTTATGCCTCGCTTCAGGCTCTGATTGCACAGCATGCAAACCACTCGTGTCTTGTCGTCAGCACATTGTCTGAAGAACTGCCACGCCAGGGAACTCCTTGGAGCTGGTCCCTTGCTGCGGTGGGCAGTAGGAGGCGCACTGTCTAGAGGACAGCCGCTCCGCTTTTGCACCCTGCTCCCTCTCCTGCTGTGCTGGCGGCTCTTTGCGACCACCGCCTCTTCCTCCGAACTACATAGGTCACTCGCATGACCTTGATTCCATGTGGGGTCGAGGACCTCCACATTATCTTCCACCCAGTCTTTACCCCTGCCTTCCTTGTCGTTCTGCACACTTTCGAAAGCCCCAGCAGTTGGCACCTGTGTTTCGGCATCATCTGAGACGTGCTGCGATGGTCCTCCCATGTACTCATCTTGAAAGATAATTGGTTGGGCATGGGTGCACTCAATCTCTTCCATTTCTGGGGCAGGGCTAGTTGGATGGCCCTGGGAAACCCTGCTAACAAAGTCATTAAAAAGCAGAAGAGATTGCTGCATGACTTGGGGCTCAGACTTCTTGGCTGATTTGCAACGGGGTTAGGTGAAAGACTGATGGACATCGGCTGCAGGTGCCAACTGTGGTCTTTCAGCAGGAGACTGGGTGGGAGACAATGTGAAGTAACTGGATCCACTGTCAGCAACCCAATCTACTATCGCCTGTACTTGTTCAGGCCTCACCATTCGTAGAGCAGCATTAGGCCCGACCAAATACCGCTGAAGGTTTTGTTGCCTACTCGCACCTGAGGAAGGGGTTTCACTTGTGCGTGTAGCTGGCACAGATCGACCACATCCTCTCCCTGCAACAGGAGCTCCACCAGCAGCACCACAACCTGGGCCACGTCCCTTATTTGACGCTCTCCTCATATTTTTCGAATTTAGGATCTTGCCCTAATTGGGTGTTTAATTAATAGTAGAATAGACCGACAGTATGCAAAGGGTGTATCTCACACGGTCTGAACCAGTGTAGGCCTGAAGTAAATATTTCTTTGCCCAAAATGGCTGTATTTCAAATGGCTGCATTTCGAATCCCTGAATCAAACCCCTGTATGTAGAGGTAGTAACTCACAGGGCCTGAACCAGTGTAGGCCTAAATTAAGTATTTCTTTGCCCAAAATGGCTGTATTTCAAATGGCTGCATTTCAAATGCCTGCATCAAACCTCTGTATGTAGAGGGGGTATCTCACACGGTCTGAACCAGTGTAAGCCTGAAGTAAATATTTGCCCAAAATGGCTGTATTTCAAGTGGCTGTATTTCAAATGCCTGAATCCAACCCCTGTATGTAGAGGGTGTATCTCATACGGCCTGAACCAGTGTAGGCCTGAATTCAATATTGGTGCACCAAATGGCGGTATTTAAATTCTCTGAATTTAACCCAAATGTATTAAGGCTGTATCTCACAATGACATTTGCATCAAAGGCTGCCAACAAATTTTTTTGTGCCAAAATGAGTGTTTGTTTAACAACTGAATTTGACAGCAGTATATAAGCCTGTAATTTCACACGTGCTGATGCTGCAAGGCCTAAAAATAGTGTTTTTTTGTCAAGAAAGTGTGTTTTTAAATCCCCAGAAAATGATGGGTGTATTTCTAGCTTAAATTGCACACTGACTAATCCAGATGTTGTAGTTTGCCCCAAAAAAATCTGATTTGCAATGTCCCAAAAGCTCAGATGCAGTGCTGGTGCACTGAGCTTGCATAAAATGGCCGCCGCCGCCCACCTAACTAACAGAATTATAAAAGTTTTTTGTTTTTTTTGGTCAATGGGCTCAGGGCAGGGTAAAATGATTGTGCCCTGCACCCACACAACTATTTCTCTGTAGATCGCTGAGTTAGATTCTCTCCTATTCTCTCCCTGAAATCCCTGGTTGCGTAAGTGTGTGACTTAAGATTAAGTGACTTTAGATTCAGGGACTTCAGTGGGGGATTGTAATTAGCCAGTTTCTTAGTACTACATTATATTGTATTTTTTGATTTGCTGGTGTAATCCCCATTTAGTATGTGTTGCACAATTGACAACGCAGTCCAGTGCACATCTTGCATGATGTATGCAGTCCTGGAACAGGAGTTCAAGGATGCATATCTTTGTTCAAGATGTGAGCAAATTACCCGTTTGGAATCGCAAATCGAGTCTCTAAATGGGCAAGTTGCAACACTGAGAGGCATTGACAATTTGCAAAAGAGTTTGCTTCTCACCGAGCAAGCACTCTTTGGGGTAGATGAGGGGGAGGGTGACAGAGAGGAGGCTGAGGAAAGTGAGGTAGCTAGCTGGGTAACAGTTAGAAAGCGGGGTAGAGGGAAGAGTGCCAGGGAGGCTAGCCCTGATCTGACACACCCCAACAAGTTTGCACGTTTGGCAGATGAGGGGGATGTCAGTCCAGGGATGGCCCTGCCACAGCCAGACACTTCCTCTGCCAGTCAGGGGAATGTCAGCTCCGGTAAGCAGGGGACCAGGAGAGTAGGGCAGGCCAGACAGGTGCTGGTAGTGGGAGACTCAATTATTAGGGGAACAGATAGGGAAATCTGTCACAAAGACCGCGATCGCCAAACAGTGTGCTGTCTTCCTGGCGCTAGAGTTCGACACATCGCGGATCGGGTTGACAGATTACTGGGAGGGGCTGGAGAAGATCCAGCGGTCATGGTCCATATCGGAACCAATGACAAAGTTAGGGGTAGGTGGAGAGTCCTTAAAAATGATTTCAGGGATTTAGGTCAAAAGCTTATGGCAAGGACCTCAAAGGTAGTATTTTCCGAAATACTACCTGTACCACGGGCCACACAAGAAAGGCAGCGGGAGATTAGGGAGATTAACAAGTGGCTCAAGAACTGGTGTAGGAAGGAGGGGTTTCGGTTCCTGGAGAACTGGGCCGACTTCTCTATCGGCTACAGGCTCTATCGTAGGGACGGGCTGCACCTCAATGGGGAAGGGGCAGCTGTGTTGGGGAAGAAGATGGCTAGAAGGTTGGAGGAGTGTTTAAACTAGGGACTGGGGGGGGAGGAAAATTACATTATAGGAGGGGAAGATAGTGCAGATAGAGACCGGGGGCAAGGTAGTGGGACTGGGGGAGGAATGGAAGGAGGGACCTGAACAGTTCAGAAGGAAAGGTGTAGGGTAAAAAATATACATAAACCTCTCAAATGTATGTATACTAATGCAAGAAGCCTGACTAATAAAACTGGTGAACTGGAATTAGTGATGTGTGAGGAGGACTATGACATAGTGGGAATAACTTAGACATGGCTGGATGATAGCTATGACTGGGCAGTTAATGTACAGGGTTACAGTCTGTTTAGAAAGGATCGTCAAAACCGAAGAGAAGGAGGGGTCTGCCTTTATGTAAAGTCCGGTCTAAAGGCCACACTCCGTGAAGATATAAGTGAGGGACATGAACATGTGGAGTCACTGTGGGTAGAGATACATGGCGCGAAAAACAATAATAAATTACTAATAGGAGTTTACTATAAACCACCTAATATACCAGAGTCCACAGAAAATCTACGACTAAATGAGATTGACAAGGCGGCAAATCATAATGAGGTGGTTATTATGGGGGACTTCAACTACCCAGATATAGACTGGGAAACTGAAACTTGTATATCTCATAAAGGAAACAGGTTCTTGGCAATAATCAAAGACAATTACCTCTCCCAACTGGTTCAGGACCCGACTAGAGGGACGGCCATACTGGACTTATAATTAACCAATAGGCCTGACAGAACAACAGACGTGCAGGTTGGGGGACACCTGGGAAATAGTGACCACAAAGTAATAACCTTCCAATTATCATTCAAAAGAGCGTTTCTACAGGGAGGAACAAAAATACCAAACTTCAAAAAAGCTAAATTTAGCCAACTAAGAGAGGCCATAGGCCTAACTAAATGGGATAAAGTCCTCACAAATAAAAACACAGCCACAAAATGGGATATCTTTAAAGCATCCTAAAATCTCATTGTGAGAGGTACATACCGTATGGGAATAAAAGGTTAAGGAACAAAAAGAAACCAATGTGGATAAACAGAACTGTAAAGAAAGCAATAAATGACAAAAATAAAGCATATAAAACACTGAAACAGGAGGGTAGCACGGAAGCACTGAAAAACTATAAGGAAAAAAATAGAACATGTAAAAATCAAATAAAAGCGGCCAAACTAGAGACCGAGAGATTAATTGCCAAAGAGAGTAAAACTAACCCTAAAATATTCTTCAATTATATAAATGTTAAAAAGTATAAATCTGAAGGTGTTGGCCCTTTAAAGAGTAATGAGGGGGGAGTCGCAGAGAG
Organism: Bufo gargarizans; assembly: GCF_014858855.1. Classification (NCBI taxonomy): domain Eukaryota; kingdom Metazoa; phylum Chordata; class Amphibia; order Anura; family Bufonidae; genus Bufo; species Bufo gargarizans. The sequence goes on from NC_058081.1 coordinate 696,630,658, forward strand.
TGACGAGGAGAAAGCAAAGCTGTTAAATATTTTTTTCTCCAATGTATTCACTGAGGAAAATAAACTGTCAGATGACATGCCGAATGTTGAAATAAATTCCCCATTAAAAGTGTCCTGTCTGACCCAGGAAGAAGTACATCAGCGACTTAAAAAGATTAAAATAGACAAATCGCCAGGTGGCATACACCCCCGTATCCTAAGGGAATTAAGTAATGTCATAGCCAGACCCTTATTTCTGATATTTGCCGACTCTATACTGACAGGGAATGTCCCACAGGATTGGCGCATTGCAAATGTGGTGGCAATATTCAAAAAGGGTCCAAAAACAGAGCCTGGAAACTATAGGCCGGTAAGTTTAACATCTGTTGTGGATAAACTGTTTAAAGGTTTTCTGAGAGATGCTATCTTAGAGCATCTCAACGGAAATAAGCAAATAACGCCATATCAGCATGGCTTCATGAGGGATCGGTCATACCAAATTAATTCAATCAGTTTCTATGAGGAGGTAAGTTCTACACTTGACAGCGGCAAATCAATGGATGTCGTGTATCTGGACTTCTCCAAAGCATTTGACACTGTACCACATAAAAGGTTAGTATATAAAATAAGAATGTTCGGACTGGGAGAAAACGTCTGTAAGTGAGTAAGTAACTGGCTGAGGGATAGAAAACAGAGGGTGGTTATTAATGGTACACACTCAGATTGGGTCACTGTCACTAGTGGGGTACCTCAGGGGTCAGTATTGGGCCCCATTCTCTTCAATATATTTATTAATGATCTTGTAGAAGGCTTGCACAGTAAAATATAAATTTTCACAGATGACACTAAACTGTGTAAAGTAATTTACACTGAAGAGGACAGTATACTGCTACAGAGGGATCTGGATAGATTGGAGGCTTGGGCAGATAAGTGGCAGACGAGGTTTAACACTGATAAATGTAAAGTTATGCACATGGGAAGGAATAATGCAAGTCACCCGTACATACTAAATGGTAAAACACTCGGTAACACTGACATGGAAAAGGATCTAGGAATTTTTATAAACAGCAAACTAAGCTGCAAAAAACAGTGTCAGGCAGCTGCTGCCAAGGCCAATAAGATAATGGGTTGCATCAGAAGGGGCATAGATGCCCGTGATAAGAACATAGTCCTACCACTTTACAAATCGCTAGTCAGACCACACATGGAGTACTGTGTACGGTTCTGGGCTCCTGTAAACAAGGCAGACATAGCAGAGCTGGAGACGGTCCAGAGGAGGGCAACTAAAGTAATAACTGGAATGGGGCAACTACAGTACCCTGAAATATTATCAAAATTAGGGTTATTAACTTTAGAAAAAAGACAACTGAGGGGAGATCTAATTAATATGTATAAATATATCAGGGATCAGTACAGAGATCTATCCCATCAGCTATTTATCCCCAGGACTGTGACTGTGACGAGGGGACATCCTCTGCGTCTGGAGGAAAGAAGGTTTGTACACAAACATAGAAGAGGATTCTTTACGGTAAGAGCAGTGAGACTATGGAACTCTCTGCCTGAGGAGGTGGTGATGGTGAGTACAATAAAGGAATTCAAGAGGGGCCTGGATGTATTTCTGGAGCGTAATAATATTACAGGCTATAGCTACTAGAGAGGGGTGGTTGATCCAGGGAGTTATTCTGATTGCCTGATTGGAGTCGGGAAGGAATTTTTTATTCCCCTAAAGTGGGGAAAATTGGCTTCTACCTCACAGCTTTGTTTTTTTTTGCCTTCCTCTGAATCAACTTGCAGGATGACAGGCCGAACTGGATGGACAAATGTCTTTTTTCGGCCTTATGTACTATGTTACTATGTTAATTTGCCCAGCCCCAAACCAGCTTCAGATTCATTTTCCCAAAGAAGCAGGATTTAACATTTACAAGGTCCCAAACCGTTTTTTAGGGGAAGGGAAAGTTTTAAATTTAAATTACCGTATTTTTTGCTTTATAAGACGCACTTTTTCCCCCCCAAAAGTGGGGGGAAAATGGCCGTGCGTCTCATAAAGCTAGTACTTCACTGGCCACTATGCTGCACAGTGCGGCCAGCGAAGTATCAGTGTGGAGGGAGGAGGCGGGGACACTCATGGCGGGGACACGCCATGAGTGTCTCCGCCTCCTCCCTCCACACTGATGCATCTGATGGGGGATCTGTAGATGACACTTATGGGGATCTGTGGATGACATAAGTGTTTTCCACAGAGCCCCATAAGTGTCATCCACAGATCCCTCATCAGTTTCATCCACAGATCCCCCCTCAGTGTCATTCAAAGACCCCCCATCAGTGTCATCCACAGATCCCCCATCAGTGTCATCCACAGATCCCCCATAACAGTGCATCATCCACAGATCCCCCATAACAGTGCGTCATCCACAGATCCCCATAACAGTGCGTCATCCACAGACCACCATTAGTTCAAAACCTACCAAAAGCACACCTTTTGGTTCAAAATATTTTTTTCTTATTTTCCTCCTCAAAAACCTAGGTGCGTCTTATCATCAAGTGCGTCTCCCCATTTTCTGTAAATACAAACAGTAAAATTGTTTACAAAGACCTTAATTTACCCTTCTCTGGCACGCAAAATTAGAAACTCTACTGAATTCCAGAAACCAATCTCTTTCCTCTCTGAGCTTCACATTTTCACATTTTAAACGTTCATATTGGGATTTAAAATCGACCTCCTCGATCAAAGACCTTGGCTGTCCCTGGGTTCTATGGCTTTGCAAAGAACCATGTCTGGGACCATTACCCCACCTTGCTGAATAAAGCACTTTACTTCTAGGAGTGGTTCTGGGGTACTTAACATACCTGTGTCTGTTGCCATTAGCAATGTCACAATATCGTGCAATGTGCCCAATTTTCCTGCATGCAAAACAATGAATAGCTTGTCTCCCTGCACAATACCTTCTCTGGGCACATGGTGATTTGACTTGCTGCACAATATTAATCATCCCAGCATGACTAGATCCCACACTACTATCTGTATTAAGTCCACTTACCACGGACTCATTTGAGGAATCTTCTGGCATTGTGTTAACACTTCCAACTCCAGGGTCAGACAAATTGTCCATCTCCATCCCTGAGTCGGATACACTATGTGACCCACAGTCCTCAGACTTCTCCATACCTACAGCCCATAAATTGCCTCTAATCCCAGACACATTACTCTCTAATGATTGTTTCAATGACTCTGGCTGCACTAAGCACTAAGAATGTTCATCTTCTGTCCTCCTGCAGAGAGCAGACAGTTCCCTTACAGTACCCTGTGCATGCGTCAGGCTTTCAGATAACCATTCATTCTCCTTGCGCAGCTCAGTATTACACCTCACAGTACATTCATATTTAGTGCTTGCTTCAGCTGCCTGCTGGACAAGAGTTCTCAATTTAACAATTTCCACTTTTAAATTTTCCACTTCTCCTTCCAAACTCAGCTTCAGCCTAGAAGATTCCTGATATTTATCCGCTATCCACCCAGCAGCAAAAATCAGAGCATACTTGCCTTTCCTTTTGCACCATTTTCTGGTACCGATCAGGTTTGCTACACAATTCTGGGCCTGCAGCCATGGATCAGTAGATTCCTGCATAGCTTGAAGTTTTTTCCGCCGTGTCCTTCAACTTTGCAACTTCTTTAAAAATACTTTACATTGCACAGGAATACAAACAGAATGGTTGCTACAAAAATAACAAAACACTGGTACCGATCTCTAGGAGTTGTCCTAATTCTTTTGGCACAGAACTACAAGCACCCCCTTTCTACACTGTAGTACCCATATTAATTATGCCAAACAATTCTACAATTCAGTGTAACAGCCACAGATATACAAAGCAAAATCATCAACTATAGGACGATTTCACCTCTAAACTTCCACTAATGTTCACACAATGATTCCTGTATCAGACTGGTCACTGAGCTATACCTTAACCGAACACTCAACTGATATCCAGCACAAAACTTACCAACACAAAATCAAACTGACATTTGAGGCAAAAACAACCAAATCGCTTTCCAAATTCACCAAAACGAAAAGTGAACCAGCTAAAACTAAAATAATTTCCTTGTTAAAACCTGCAGCACCAGACTAACCAAGATGTCTGTCAAAGCCTCATAGTCTTCACACACACAAAGGAAATCAAAGATGGCCGACAAAACCACATGGCCTTCACACACACACACAAAGGAAGATAAGATTGCCGACAAAACAACATGGCTTGACACACAAAGGAAGACAAGATAGTATCTACAATATCTAGCAATAGAAAAACCAAACTAAACAAAACAGTTTCTATATTCCTTGTGCCCCACCCCCCGAAACCAGATCAAACCTCCACTCTGCCAAAGAGCTCAAGATGCCTATTTCCAGTCACCCCCCAATTATTTACTCCTGTTCATCTGCCTCCAGGGGAGGACTGTCCATAGACCCTACATGGAAATTTCCAGGTGGGCTGATGCTCAGAGGGCCACCCAAAGTCTCCTCATGGCTGCCAGCCCGAACATAAAGATCTGATGCTCTCCTCATTAATTAAAGTAGCAGCATCAGGCGCTAATGAACCAGTCCAGCGGGTGAGATCATCTGTATTACCAGGATAATAATACTGTTTAATACTGTGGTGTAGGCGGACATATTATTTGCTGCTCTGTGGTATTTGGTTTTGTTGGCGCGGTACTTTGTTCTTCACTACAGTATTGCTGGCCCCCGACTACTTCTGTTGTCCATGCCTTCATGTTTTGGCCCTACCTATTTGTTTTATCCTTTCTCCTGTCAGTTTGTACCTGCCTACAACAAGGGGCCACTTTATTATTATTTTTTCCAGTGCAAATTTAAGTTTAGAGTCCACTCCTGTCTGCGTCCTCTTCCTCTGTCCCTAGGGTTATCAAGTGGGCAGATGGAATAGATTAATACATAACTGCAGGATCAGGCAACACAGACCTTGTAGTCTGAAACCATAGACACACATAGGACTGCATGGAAGCTTTAAATAACACGTGGGTTTTTAACATTTTAATGGTGGGCGGCACAGGGCCTCAACAACATCTCTTGGCATTGCTAGAGTAGAAGGGGATAATAGCTGCCAGGGCACTACGGCACTAAGAACTGGCTGTTATAATGTTGAAGAGAGGCATCACTTAAGAGAAGGAAGAATAAGGAATGGTACCAGTGGCCGAACAAGCAGAAAAGTTGTATGAGTTCAGATGGCTATCTGACTACAAAGGTACTGGTAAGATCCCTAGTGATGGAGGGTGGATTTGGAAGTCTATATGAGTGTCCTCATTTGCAGCCTAGGCAGAGCTAAAGAGTAGTAAGCTCTGAACAACCAGACTGTCCACCCCTTGCAGATGGAGATAATGGACTCTATGATCCTTTAAAGTTTACAAATTCTTGTTATTTTGGACCACTTTACCAAGTTTCCAGTAGCAGTCCCTACCCAGGACAGATTGCAGAGTAGGTCAGAAGAATTTCCTCTTGCCTTATGGCTGTCCTGCCCAGTCGCATTAAGAATAAGGGGTATGTTTCGAAGACAGAGTGACTTAAGAGTTATTCCAGTTATATCAGACCAAAAAGACTACCACTGACCACAGTTCAGGAAATAAAGCCTCTGAGAATCTTAAATGAACCCTGCTACAGCTCCAAAAATTCTTGGAGGACCTGTAGAAGAAGAGTTGACCTGTCTATGTTATACCCACGTGAATAGCACATATACAGTAGGCCTACAGGAACATAGTACATCCTGCTACTATACACTCCCCCCTTCCAAATAAATAATGTTCGAGAGGATTGGATGATGTTCCCTCAACATGATAATGTCAGCTTATACTGATGGTAAAGAATGGTAGCTGCAGACCTGGCTGGAAAGGCATCAGAGAAAGGTAGAAGAGATGTTACACAGTTACATAGTTACATAATTAACATGGTTGAAAAAAATACATAAATCCATCAAGTTCAACCAAGAAATAGGTGGGGGTGTGAATTTTGTGAAATTTTCATAAGAATTCATGTTATTTAAATTGAATACTTTATCAGAGCCTTTTTTTTAAACTGTCCACTGTTCCTGCTGTGGCCACGTCCTGAGGAAGACAATTCCACAGATTTACAGGTCTTACAGCAAAGAAGCCTTGATGCCTCTGGAGACCTGAACTTATTCTTCTTCAGACAGAGGCACGGAGTGCTTACATGGGTTTCTGTCCGTGCCTCCGCACAGCAAAAAAGTAGTGCATGCACCGTCGGATGTAGATCGAGGGCCCCATTCAAGTGAATGGGTCTGCATCCGTGATGCGGTGCACAAACCGCCGGTGCCCGTATATTGCGGACCCGCTGCTTACGGGCAGTGGCCCACAATGGTCGTGTGCATGAGCCCTTAACCAAATTTTTGCTGCATTCCCTAATGAAGTCAATGGGGAAGGGCTACAATAGGTAGCTGTATTTTGCACATTTTTCCAGTCTCCGCCATAAAAAACACGCTGTTCTCAGAAGCAGATCTGCCATAGCTTTGGCTCACATTGATTCCAGCCATGTGGATTAATTCCTAGGGTATCTGATGAGGCTTGTAGTACCGTTCAGTCCTCTCTTTTACTAGCATGCGGCCCTGTAGCTGATACCTGCCTCTCCCACCCCCAGCATCCGGACAGTTTCACTCCTCTTGTCCAAGGCTCTCCTGGAATGTCACCCAACGTCATTCTTCCTAAATTCTGATTATTATTTTTTTTTGCTGCACGAAATGTGACTATCCCAAACATATCTGCTGCATTCATGACCCTTGTGACAGCGGCAGAAACAACGAGTTGTTGTTACGTTGGAATGCTTTCAATGTGACATTATGATGGTCATGTCCATCCCGGTAATAAGGGGCCAGCTCGAAGGAGGCACCTAGCTTAACACGGACCCTAAATACCATATACATCTAACTTTTATAATGCTTACTCTCTCTTATTGACCTCACTATGTGTCAGTCTTCACTGATTGTGGAATTATATTCACAAAGCAGAAAGCTGGTGCCCAAATTGAAATGGCGTAAGGCCTTCTGATGCCCACCTCAATAATTGGTGGTTTCCCACCAAGCTTATGGGAAGAATGTTTTGGTCTAGCAAAGACACTGGGGGAAAGAAGGAAGGAATGGAGGGGGTGTAAAAATGTCTGCCTGTTTCATAGCCGACCAACTTTAGCCAAAGGAGAGGGTATCCCTGTATTAAAGGGGAGCAGCACTGATTAAGGACTCTTTCACACGACCGTGTGGCTTTATCAGCGTTTTGCGGTCCGTTTTTCACGGATCCGTTCGTTTTTTTGTTTGTTCCCGTTGTGCTTCCGTTTCTCTGTTCTATTTTTCCGCATGGCATATACAGTATACAGTAGTTACATCGAAAAAATTGGACTGGGCAAATACAGAACGGATACAGAAGACATACGAATGCATTTCCGTATGTTTTCAGTTTTTTTTGCGGACCCATTGACTTGAATGGAGCCACGGAACGTGATTTGCGGGCAATAATAGGACATGTTCTATCTTTCAACGGAACGGAAAAACGGAAATGGAATGTATACGGAGTACATTAAGTTTTTTTTGCGGAACATTGAAATGAATGGTTCCGTATATGGACTGCAAAAAACGGCCTGTAAACGAAAAAAAAAACGATCCTGTGAAAGAGGCCTGTGAAACACGGATGACACACGTACCAAATACGGATCCTTAACGGAGGCATCCCTGACCACCTTTTCATAGATTTGGACACGGACGTATGAATGGGGGCTTTAACCCCTTAAGGACACGGCCAAGTTTCACCTTAAGGACCAGGCCATTTCTTGGAAATCTGACCAGTGTCACTTTATGTGTGAATAACTTTAAAACGCTTTTACTTATCCAGGCCGTTCTGAGACAGTTTTTTCATCACATATTGTACTTCATGACACTGGTAAAATGGAGTAAAAAAAAAAACAAACATTTTTATTAATACCTAATTTACCAAAAATTTTGAAAAATTTCAATTTACCTACTTTTATAATAGATATTAATACCTCCAAAAATAGTTATTATTTTACATTCCCCATATGTCTACTTCATGTTTGGATCATTTTGGGAATGACATTTTATTTTTTGGGGATGTTACAAGGCTTAGAAGATTAGAAGCAAATCTTGAAATTCTTTAGAAAATTTCTAAAACCCACTTTTTGGGGACCAGTTCAGGTCTGAAGTCACTTTGTGAGGCTTTCATATTAGAAACCACCCAAAAATGACCCCATTTTACAAACTACACCCCTCAAGGTATTCAAAACTGATTTTACAAACTTTGTTAACACTTTAGGTGTTCCAAAATAATGAATGCAAAATAGAGATAACATTTCAAAATTTCATTTTTTTTTTGCAAATTTTTCATTTGAATCCATTTTTTCCAGTTACAAAGCAAGGGTTAACAGCCAAACAGAACTCAATATTTATGGCCCTGATTCTGTAGTTTAAAGAAACACCCCATATTTGGTCGTAAACTGCTGTACGGTCACACGGCAGGGTGCAGAAGGAAAGGAATGCCATACGTTTTTTGGAAGGCAGATTTTGCTGGACTGTTTTTTTGACATCATGTCCCATTTGAAGCCCCCCTGATGGACCCCTAGAATAGGAACTTCAAAAAAGTGATCCCATTTTGCAAACTACGGGATAGGGTGGCAGTTTTGTTGGTACTATTTTAGGGTACATATGATTTTTGGTTGCTCTATATTACACTTTTTGTGAGGCAAGGTAACAAGAAATAGCTGTTATGGCACCGTTTTTTATTTTTTGTTATTTACAACAATCATCTGACAGGTTAGATCATGTGGTATTTTTATAGAGCAGGTTGTCATGGAAGCGACAATACCAAATATGACAACTTTTTTTGTTATTTGTTTCAGTTTTACATAACAAAGCATTAAAAAAAAAAAAAATATATATATATTTCTTTAGTGTCTCCACTGGTTCTAAAAGCCATAGTTTTATTTTTTCGGCGACTGTCTTGTGTATGGGCTCATTTATTTCGGGATGAGATGAAGGTTTTATTGGCACTATTTTGGGGTGCATATGACTTTTTGATCGCTTGCTATTACACATTTTGTAATGTAAGGTGACAAAAAATTGCTTTTTTACACCGTTTTTATTTTATTTTATTTTTTACGGTATTCACCTGAGGGGTTAGGTCATGTGATATTTTTATAAAGCCGGTTATTACAGACGCGGTGATACCTAATATGTCTACTTTTTTTTATTTATGTAAGTTTTACACAATGATTTCATTTTTGAAAAAAAAAAAAAAACATGTTTTAGTGTCTCCATAGTCTGAGAGCCATAGTTTCTTCAGTTTTTGGCCGATTATCTTGGGTAGAGTATGATTTTTGCGGGATGAGATGACGGTCTGATTGGCACTATGTTGGGGTGCGTATGACTTTTTGATCGCTTGCCGTAATGGAACAACTAAAGGGTTCACTTTTTGTGATGTAAGGTGACAAAAAATAGCCTTCCTGAGCTCTACATTCTTCTACCTCCTCACAATCCAGCCCACACCCCTGTTGGCTCCCAGTTTTATTTCATTCTTCGGTGGGATTTGGTTCGGTGGGATTTGGTGATCCCTCTAGGTTTGAAGTAACTTCCTCCTCTTTTTCTCTTTTTATTCCTACTATGTTTCTGGTAATGGCCATACTGCTTACCTCAGGTGTTGCTTATGTAGTCATTTAACCTTCCCTATTTATTGTGGCTTCTCCCACTATGCTGTGCGGTTTATAGATTTAGTCTTGTTGTGGATTGCTGGTGTTTGGATCTTGGCAGAGTTCCTGTGCTTCCATAGCCATTTGAAGTTAAGTGTCCTCTTTTCCTTTTGTTTATTCTTTGGGTTTTCTTTTGGTGCTCTTATCCCTGTCATTTGTGTTTAGGCCTGAAGGAGTCTCCTGTTCGTCCTACCTTTTGGAGGAACAAGTTGCCTCTTGTCCTGACATTAGTACCAGGGTACTACAGGGTTAGTTAGGACTTTAGGTTCCTGTGTATGAACTCACCTACCTCTGGGATCAGTTCACACTTGCAGTCAGTCAGGACCTTTGATTAGGATTTCTCTAGGAGGTGACCTGCTCCTTTCCCTCATTCCCAGGCTTTTTCCTGTCACCCCTTTCCTTCCTATGTTCGGTGTGGGAAGCGTGACACCAGGGTAATTCAGTAAACTAAATTCAAGTTGTCCACTTCAAATCAATTATTGCAGCAAACCATCCCCAGGGAGCGAAGGCCTGAGGTAGGAACACTGTAAGCAAGGATACTACACTAGGCCATATTATACCACTAAGACCTCAACACGAATATACTGGGGCTCCCATGGAACAGCTTTTTGCCATATTTTTTGTGCGGCCCATTTATATACAGTACAGACCAAAAGTTTGGGCACACCTTCTCATTCAAAGAGTTTTCTTTACTTTCATGACGTTGAAAATTGTAGATTCACACTGAAGGCATCAAAACTATGAATTAACACATGTGGAATTATATACATAACAAAAAAGTGTGAAACAACTGAAAATATGTCATATTCTAGGTTCTTCAAAGTAGCCACCTTTTGCTTTGATTACTGATTTGCACACTCTTGGCATTCTCTTGATGAGCTTCAAGAGGTAGTCACCTGAAATGGTCTTCCAACAGTCTTGAAGGAGTTCCCAGAGATGCTTAGCACTTGTTGGCCCCTTTGCCTTCACTCTGCTGTCCAGCTCACCCCAAACCATCTCGATTGGGTTCAGGTCCGGTGACTGTGGAGGCCAGGTCATCTGGCGCAGCACCCCATCATGGTCAAATAGCCCTTACACAGCCTGGAGGTGTGTTTGGGGTCATCGTCCTGTTGAAAAATAAATGATGATCCAACTTCCACTGGAAAGGAAAAGAGAGAGAAAAATACAGGGACAAAAAAGAAAATATAAGTGCAAAAAAGAGGAGAAACAGTGTAAAGGAAATGGCCTGATGGAGGAGAACAAGGAGGACGAAAAGATAAGGAGAAGGTGAAAGATGAGAGGAAAATAGGGAGAAGAGATAGGGAGCAAGAAGATAGAGAAATAAAATAGAGGAACTGGATGTAATAAATATGAAAGAGGGAGAACAGGAAGAAGAGGAGGAAAAGAAACAGATGAGAGATAAGTGGTAAAGGAAGAATGTAAAGAAGAAAACACCAAAGACTAAAAAGTGTAAAGATGAAGCACCACCTAAACATAGAGGGGACAAAGAAAAAAAAAAAAGAAAAGAAAATTAAGAGGACAAAAAGGAGGAGGAGAAAACTAAGAAGAACAAAAAGGAAAAATAAGGAAGAGGAGAGAAAGGACAAAAAAGAATGTCATTATATGTATAGATCACATAGAGATTTGGTGCCATCTTACCTTTAAACATATTTTCTTTGGGATACATTTATTGTCAGGACCTATGACATACCCTTTCCGTATACATGCACATCCAATTTTTCAACTTTAGTCACAAACAGTATCCGGTACGCCAGAAAAAGCCCTTTCCCTGCGCGATTCAGCGCAGGGCAAAGGAGAGCATCAGAGCATTTCCCTCTCATATCAGAGGGCCTACCTGGGTGAAAATGGGGATATGTCCAGATTCTGCTCTGAACCCAGACAACCCCTTTAATGCTGATTTGCAGAGCTAATAGTCACTGTTCTCCCTTGTGTCAGGCATGGTTGTGAAGATATCATAGACTTGCTCCCTAGCGTAGTGCAGTAACATTGCTTTCTTTCTTGCATTGTCATTAATACTCATAGCTTGCAGAAATATCTCAAAGCATTTCAGCCATTTATTCCAGCATGCTGTCAAGTTTGCTTAGGGCTGGTGCAAATCAAAGGCAGTAAAGGAGGGTAAACAGGCCATGGCTGGTGCCATCATTACAGTCTTGCACACAGTTTGCTGTATCAATGAAATACCTTTAATGGGGTTTTGCCATCTCAGACAATGGGGGCATATCTCTAGGATATGCCCCTATTGTCTGATAGGTGCGGGTCCCACCTCTGGGGCCCGCACCTACAATAAGAATAGAGCGGGGAAATTAACGGAGGGCACACTGCGCATGTGCAGCCGCCCTCTATTCATTTCTATGGGGCTGCCGAAAATAGGTGAGCGGTGGCTCGGCTATTTGCGTCTGCTTCTTACAAATGAATAGGAGCAGTGGCCGTGCGTGTGCAGTGCGCTCCCATTTACTTCTATGGGAGCAGCGGAGAGCAGCGCTTGGTGATGGATGGAGCTCGGGAATTCCGGGGTCCTCCAGCCACAGCTCTCCCAGCCCCGTTCTCATTGTAGGTGCGGGTCCCAGAGGTGGGACCCACACATATCAGACAATGGAGGCATATCCTAGTGATATAGCCCCATTGTATGTGATGGGAATACCCCTTTAAGGGTGTATTAGACACACCGATGCTGATAGCGATTGTTGGCAGGGAAGTGTTCCCTCCCGGCAATCGGCAGATAGCTATCAGAGGACACCGCTGCTATTAAATGCAGCGATATCCTCTGCAACATGGGGAGGAATGATCACTATGCCATCTCTCATGCCCATGCCGGACAGCATTAGACAGAGCGATCTGAAGCCGGCAAGTCCAGATCTTTCAGCATGCTGCACTGCCCAATGAAAGAGTGTTTGCTCGTTCATTGATCATTTAGAAGCAGTATTATACTACCAGATGATCACTAAGGAGTAGGGATGAGCGAACTCGAACTGTATAGTTCGGGTTCGTACCGAATTTTGGGGTGTCCGTGACACGGACCCGAACCCGGACATTTTCGTAAAAGTCCGGGTTCGGGTTCGGTGTTCGTCGCTTTCTTGGCGCGTTTGTGATGCTTTCTTGGCGCTTTTTGAAAGGCTGCAAAGCAGCCAATCAACAAGCGTCATACTACTTGCCCCAAGAGGCCGTCACAGCCATGCCTACTATTGGCATGGCTGTGATTGGCCAGAGCACCATGTGACCCAGCCTCTATTTAAGCTGGAGTCACATAGCGCCGCCCGTCACTCTGCTCTGATTAGCGTAGGGAGAGGTTGCGGCTGCGACAGTAGGGCGAGATTAGGCAGATTAACTCCTCCAAAGGACTTGATTAATCGATCGATCTGCAGCTGTGCATCATTGAGCTGCTGAAATTCAATTGCTCACTGTTTTTAGGCTGCCCAGACCGTTTGTCAGTCACTTTTTTCTGGGGTGATCGGCGGCCATTTTGTGTCTTGTGGTGCGCCAGCCCTTGCTGCGACCAAGTGCATTTAACCCTCAATGGTGTGGTTGTTTTTTGGCTAAAGCCTACATCAGGGTGAAGCTGTCACACCAAGTGCATTTAACCAGCAATATTCTGTTCATTTTTTGGCCATATACTAAATCAGGGGCAAGCTGCGCCCGTCACCAAGTGCATTTAACCAGCAATAGTCTGTTCATTTTTTGGCCATATACTACATCAGGGGCAAGCTGCGCCCGTCACCAAGTGCATTTAACCCTCAGTAGTGTGGTTGGTCAAGCTGTCACACCAAGTGCATTTAACCAGCAATAGTCTGTTCATTTTTTGGCCATATACTAAATCAGGGGCAAGCTGCGCCCGTCACCAAGTGCATTTAACCAGCAATAGTGTGGTTATTTTTTGGCCATATCCCAGTCTAATTCTGTCACTAAATCCATACCGGTCACCCAGCGCCTAAATACTAGGCCTCAAATTTATATCCTGCTAAATCTGTCGTTACCGCTGTACTGTTGTGGCTGGGCAAGTTATTTAGTGTCCGTCAAAGCACATTTTTTGTTCTGGGTTGAAATACAATTCCCAATTTAGCAATTTCATAATTTAGTGGTTTCTGCTATATCAGAGCTATTTGAAATCTATCCCTAAAAGGGTATATAATATTCAAGGTGCACATAGGGTCATTCAGAATAACTTCACACACACGCTACTCTGCATTTCCAAGTCTAATTCTGTTAGTAAATCCATACCGGTCACCCAGCGCCTAAATACTAGGCCTCAAATTTATATCCCGCTAAATCTGTCGTTACCGCTGTACTGTTGTGGCTGGGCAAGTTATTTAGTGTCCGTCAAAGCACATTTTTTGTTCTGGGTTGAAATACAATTCCCAATTTAGCAATTTCATAATTTAGTGGTTCCTGCTATATCAGAGCTATTTGAAATCTATCCCTAAAAGGGTATATAATATTCAAGGTGCACATAGGGTCATTCAGAATAACTTCACACACACGCTACTGTGCATTTCCAAGTCTAATTCTTACTAGGCCTCAAATTTATATTCAGCTGAATTTGAATACAATACATTGGGCCAAATAATATTTTTGTTGTTGTGGTGAACCATAACAATGAGGAAAACATCTAGTAAGGGACGCGGACGTGGACATGGTCGTGGTGGTGTTAGTGGACCCTCTGGTGCTGGGAGAGGACGTGGCCGTTCTGCCACATCCACACGTCCTAGTGTACCAACTACCTCAGGTCCCAGTAGCCGCCAGAATTTACAGCGATATATGGTGGGGCCCAATGCCGTTCTAAGGATGGTAAGGCCTGAGCAGGTACAGGCATTAGTCAATTGGGTGGCCGACAGTGGATCCAGCACGTTCACATTATCTCCCACCCAGCCTTCTGCAGAAAGCGCACAGATGGCGCCTGAAAACCAACCCCATCAGTCTGTCACATCACCCCCATGCATATCAGGGAAACTGTCTGAGCCTCAAGTTATGCAGCAGTCTCTTATGCTGTTTGAAGACTCCGCTGGCAGGGTTTCCCAAGGGCATCCACCTAGCCCTTCCCCAGCGGTGGAAGACATAGACTGCACTGACGCACAACCACTTATGTTTCCTGATGATGAGGACATGGGAATACCACCTCAGCATGTCTCTGATGATGACGAAACACAGGTGCCAACTGCTGCGTCTTTCTGCAGTGTGCAGACCGAACAGGAGGTCAGGGATCAAGACTGGGTGGAAGACGATGCAGGGGACGATGAGGTCCTAGACCCCACATGGAATGAAGGTCGTGCCACTGACTTTCACAGTTCGGAGGAAGAGGCAGTGGTGAGACCGAGCCAACAGCGTAGCAAAAGAGGGAGCAGTGGGCAAAAGCAGAACACCCGCCGCCAAGAGACTCCGCCTGCTACTGACCGCCGCCATCTGGGACCGAGCACCCCAAAGGCAGCTTCAAGGAGTTCCCTGGCATGGCACTTCTTCAAACAATGTGCTGACGACAAGACCCGAGTGGTTTGCACGCTGTGCCATCAGAGCCTGAAGCGAGGCATTAACGTTCTGAACCTGAGCACAACCTGCATGACCAGGCACCTGCATGCAAAGCATGAACTGCAGTGGAGTAAACACCTTAAAACCAAGGAAGTCACTCAGGCTCCCCCTGCTACCACTTCTGCTGCTGCCGCCTCGGCCTCTTCTGCTGCTGCCGCCTCGGCCTCTTCTCCTGCTGCCGCCTCGGCCTCTTCCTCCGCCTCTGGAGGAACGTTGGCACCTGCCGCCCAGCAAACAGGGGATGTACCACCAACACCACTACCACCTCCGTCACCAAGCGTCTCAACCATGTCACACGGCAGCGTTCAGCTCTCCATCTCACAAACATTTGAGAGAAAGCGTAAATTCCCACCTAGCCACCCTCGATCCCTGGCCCTGAATGCCAGCATTTCTAAACTACTGGCCTATGAAATGCTGTCATTTAGGCTGGTGGACACAGACAGCTTCAAACAGCTCATGTCGCTTGCTGTCCCACAGTATGTTGTTCCCAGCCGCCACTACTTCTCCAAGAGAGCCGTGCCTTCCCTGCACAACCAAGTATCTGATATAATCAAGTGTGCACTGCGCAACGCCATCTGTAGCAAGGTCCACCTAACCACAGATACGTGGACCAGTAAGCACGGCCAGGGACGCTATATCTCCCTAACTGCACACTGGGTAAATGTAGTGGCAGCTGGGCCCCAGGCGGAGAGCTGTTTGGCGCACGTCCTTCCGCCGCCAAGGATCGCAGGGCAACATTCTTTGCCTCCTGTTGCCACCTCCTCCTTCTCGGCTTCCTCCTCCTCTTCTTCCACCTGCTCATCCAGTCAGCCACACACCTTCACCACCAACTTCAGCACAGCCCGGGGTAAACGTCAGCAGGCCATTCTGAAACTCATATGTTTGGGGGACAGGCCCCACACCGCACAGGAGTTGTGGCGGGGTATAGAACAACAGACCGACGAGTGGTTGCTGCCGGTGAGCCTCAAGCCCGGCCTGGTGGTGTGTGATAATGGGCGAAATCTCGTTGCAGCTCTGGGACTAGCCAATTTGACGCACATCCCTTGCTTGGCGCATGTGCTGAATTTGGTGGTGCAGAAGTTCATTCACAACTACCCCGACATGTCAGAGCTGCTGCATAAAGTGCGGGCCGTCTGTTCGTGCTTCCGGCGTTCACATCCTGCTGCTGCTCACCTGTCTGCGCTACAGCGTAACTTCGGCCTTCCCGCTCACCGCCTCATATGCGACGTGCCCACCAGGTGGAACTCCACCTTGCACATGCTGGACAGACTGTGCAAGCAGCAGCAGGCCATAGTGGAGTTTCAGCTGCAGCACGCACGGGTCAGTCGCACTACAGAACAGCACCACTTCACCACCAATGACTGGGCCTCCATGCGAGACCTGTGTGCCCTGTTGCGCTGTTTCGAGTACTCCACCAACATGGCCAGTGGCGATGACGCCGTTATCAGCGTTACAATACCACTTCTATGTCTCCTTGAGAAAACACTTAGGGCGATGATGGAAGAGGAGGTGGCCCAGGAGGAGGAGGAGGAGGAGGAGGAGGAGGGGTCATTTTTAGCACTTTCAGGCCAGTCTCTTCGAAGTGACTCAGAGGGAGGTTTTTGGCAACAGCAGAGGCCAGGTACAAATGTGGCCAGCCAGGGCCCACTACTGGAGGACGAGGAGGACGAGGATGAGGAGGAGGTGGAGGAGGATGAGGATGAAGCATGGTCACAGCGGGGTGGCACCCAATGCAGCTCGGGTCCATCACTGGTGCGTGGCTGGGGGGAAAGGCAGGACGATGACGATACGCCTCCCACAGAGGACAGCTTGTCCTTACCCCTGGGCAGCCTGGCACACATGAGCAACTACATGCTGCAGTGCCTGCGCAACAACATCAGAGTTGCCCACATTTTAACCTGTGCGGACTACTGGGTTGCCACCCTGCTGGATCCACGCTACAAAGACAATGTGCCCACCTTACTTCCTGCACTGGAGCGTGATAGGAAGATGCGCGAGTACAAGCGCACGTTGGTAGACGCGCTACTGAGAGCATTCCCAAATGTCACAGGGGAACAAGTGGAAGCCCAAGGCCAAGGCAGAGGAGGAGCAAGAGGTCGCCAAGGCAGCTGTGTCACGGCCAGCTCGTCTGAGGGCAGGGTTAGCATGGCAGAGATGTGGAAAACTTTTGTCAACACGCCACAGCTAACTGCACCACCACCTGATACGCAACGTGTTAGCAGGAGGCAACATTTCACTAACATGGTGGAACAGTACGTGTGCACACCCCTCCACGTACTGACTGATGGTTCGGCCCCATTCAACTTCTGGGTCTCTAAATTGTCCACGTGGCCAGAGCTAGCCTTTTATGCCTTGGAGGTGCTGGCCTGCCCGGCGGCCAGCGTTTTGTCTGAACGTGTATTCAGCACGGCAGGGGGCGTCATTACAGACAAACGCAGCCGCCTGTCTACAGCCAATGTGGACAAGCTGACGTTCATAAAAATGAACCAGGCATGGATCCCACAGGACCTGTCCGTCCCTTGTCCAGATTAGACATTAACTACCTCCCCTTAACCATATATTATTGGACTCCAGGGCACTTCCTCATTCAATCCTATTTTTATTTTTATTTTACCATTATATTGCGAGGCTACCCAAAGTTGAATGAACCTCTCCTCTGTCTGGGTGCCGGGGCCTAAATATATGCCAATGGACTGTTCCAATGTTGGGTGACGTGAACCCTGATTCTCTGCTATGACGTGCAGACTAATTCTCTGCTGACATGAAGCCAGATTGTCTGTTACGGGACCTCTCTCCTCTGCCTGGGTGCTGGGCCTAAATTTATGAAAATGGACTGTTGCAGTGGTGGGTGACGTGAAGCCTGATTCTCTGCTATGACATGAAGACTGATTCTCTGCTGACATGAAGCCAGATTGTCTGTTACGGGACCTCTCTCCTCTGCCTGGGTGCTGGACCTAAATATATGCCAATGGACTGTTGCAGTGGTGGCTGATGTGAAGCCTCATTCTCTGCTATGACATGCAGACTAATTCTCTGCTGACATGAAGCCAGATTGTCTGTTACGGGACCTCTCTCCTCTGCCTGGGTGCTAGGCCTAAATTTATGAAAATGGACTGTTGCAGTGGTGGGTGACGTGAAGCCTGATTCTCTGCTATGACATGCAGACTGATTCTCTGCTGACATGAAGCCAGATTGTCTGTTACGGGACCTCTCTCCTCTGCCTGGGTGCTGGGCCTAAATTTATGAAAATGGACTCTTACAGTGGTGGGTGACGTGAAGCCTGATTCTCTGCTATGACATGAAGACTGATTCTCTGCTGACATGAAGCCAGATCCTCTGTTACGGGACCTCTCTCCTCTGCCTGTGTGCTGGGCCTAAATATATGCCAATGGACTGTTGCAGTGGTGGCTGATGTGAAGCCTCATTCTCTGCTATGACATGCAGACTAATTCTCTGCTGACATGAAGCCAGATTGTCTGTTACGGGACCTCTCTCCTCTGCCTGGGTGCTGGGCCTAAATTTATGAAAATGGACTGTTGCAGTGGTGGGTGACGTGAAGCCTGATTCTCTGCTATGACATGAAGACTGATTCTCTGCTGACATGAAGCCAGATTGTCTGTTACGGGACCTCTCTCCTCTGCCTGGGTGCTGGGCCTAAATTTATGAAAATGGACTCTTACAGTGGTGGGTGACGTGAAGCCTGATTCTCTGCTATGACATGCAGACTGATTCTCTGCTGACATGAAGCCAGATCCTCTGTTACGGGACCTCTCTCCTCTGCCTGGGTGCTGGGCCTAAATTTATGAAAATGGACTGTTGCAGTGGTGGGTGACGTGAAGCCTGATTCTCTGCTATGACATGAAGACTGATTCTCTGCTGACATGAAGCCAGATTGTCTGTTACGGGACCTCTCTCCTCTGCCTGGGTGCCGGGGCCTAAATATCTGAGAATGGACTGTTCCAGTGGTGGGTGACGTGAAGCCATATTCTCTGCTATGGGACCTCTGTCCAATTGATTTTGGTTAATTTTTATTTATTTAATTTTTATTTTTATTCATTTCCCTATCCACATTTGTTTGCAGGGGATTTACCTACATGTTGCTGCCTTTTGCAGCCCTCTAGCCCTTTCCTGGGCTGTTTTACAGCTGTTTTAGTGCCGAAAAGTTCGGGTCCCCATTGACTTCAATGGGGTTCGGGACGAAGTTCGGATCGGGTTCGGATCCCGAACCCGAACATTTTCGGGAAGTTCGGCCGAACTTCTCGAACCCGAACATCCAGGTGTTCGCTCAACTCTACTAAGGAGCAATCATAGGAAAGTTACTATCGGGCAGAAAATCTACCAGTCTAATATACCCTTTAGCTGAGTTCTTAATCCTTGTCACCAATTGTTGTGTTGTAGTGGCGATGCAGGTCTCTTAAGTACACTCTGGGGTACTGACTTGCAGGATCAGACCTTTTTATTTTATGCTTTCTCCTTAGCTTTGTCTAGTAGTGTTTAGTAAAGTCCACAAAGTCCGAATTTCAGGGAAAATTGAATTCGCTGTGAAGCCGATTCTCATACTTCGTGGTAGCGAATCGATTTTCCATGAAATAGTGAAAATAGCAACAAAAAAAATCATACTTACCTCATCCATTTGCTTGTGATGGGCCAGCCACCGCCGTCTTGATTGTATGAACCCGGCATCTGAGGGGTACAGTGATAGGGAGCAACACAATCGCCACTCCCTGTCAGGGAACAGTTGCTGCGCGGCGGTATATGCTGGCGCTCTGCTGCTCTAATGCGCTCTCTTCTGGGCAAGTTGAGGAGCGCTATCGCTTCGCCCTCTGAGGTCAATAGTTCCACTGTGGCAGGCGCAGCACTATGAAGTGCCTTTTGTGCTGTGGCATTAGAAGAATTCTGATATCTCTGACTTTTAGTCTAACCAGACTGTCTATTACTCTGTAATTCCTCTAGCGCCGTTCTATGGAAACAGTAGGTTTAAAGAGCACACCAAATGCTTGAAATAACTTCTTTATTAACTTCAACTTTTCTTCATATATAACATTGCAGCCTCCGCAGCAGATAGTCCATGTACATAACACGTGTTGAAAATATATCACAAAATGGTGGAATGCATAAGATGGTTGTTCAACCGTTCAATCTTGTCATTCAACAAAAATGGTGGATATATTTCTCTCTTGAGTATCTGTACTCTCACTTTAAGTTATTTAAGCACTTTATGATCTCTCTGAGAGGTATATCTGAGGTCTAACTAATAGTTCTGGAATCTGGTTTGTATGCTTGCAATTTGTATTTGCAATTGTATGGTAGCAATTGGTGAAACTGTAAGTAAACACATATATATCTAGTTCAGTATACAGTTCTAAACACAATAGAAACATAGAAACATAGAATGTGTCGGCAGATAAGAACCATTTGGCCCATCTAGTCTGCCCAATATACTGAATACTACGAATAGCCCCTGGCCCTATCTTATATGAAGGATGGCCTTATGCCTATCCCATGCATGCTTAAACTCCTTCACTGTATTTGCAGCTACCACATCTGCAGGAAGGCTATTCCATGCATCCACTACTCTCTCAGTAAAGTAATACTTCCTGATATTACTTTTAAAACTTTGCCCCTCTAATTTAAAACTATGTCCTCTTGTAGCAGTTTATCTTTTTTTAAATATTCTCTCCTCTTTTACCTTGTTGATTCCCTTTATGTATTTAGCAGTTTCTATCATATCCCCTCTGTCTCGTCTTTCTTCCAAGCTATACATGTTAAGGTCCTTTAATCTTTCCTGTTAAGTTTTATCCTGCAATCCATGTACCAGTTTAGTAGCTCTTCTCTGAACTCTCTCCAATACTAACAATATGAACATGATATAACAGTTTTAAATACTTATATTGGCCTCTTGTTCCCATAAAACTAAGCTCTCAGTGGAGTGAATGGGGGAATTCCCAGACAGGCTGTGTTTGAGGCTGGCTGTGATTGGTGAAAACTCTTACTGTGTGTGAGGCTGGTTGTGATTGGTCTAGACTTCTGCCCAGCAACAACAGATTAACAGTATGCAACACGTTAAAGAACAGTTTACGTGGCACTGTGTACTGGTTTCCTCTAATCCCCTGTGGGTACATGAACGGTCACTCAATTTGCAAAATTAGTGTGTGATATTGCAACCTGGCGGTGCTCAACTCTGTGTAGACTATATATGATATCAGACATATATAGCTTGAGAAAAAGTGGAATTCGGTGGCACTCACCATAAGTTGCATTCCGTCACCACATATCTTTTTGCACTGCATATACGATTGTCCATCCACTGCCTATGATGTTCCTGTACTTTTTATCCTAACCATGGAATCAATAAAGAAGGAATGCAACTAATGGTGATGCCACCGAATCCCGCTTCTTCTCAAGCTATATATGTTAGATTAACACTATGCTTTCTGTTGTTTCTGCTGTGTCACTGAACTTACCTTACATTACAAAATGGATCTTAAAAGAATATTATCTTTTTCTGCTTCTGTGAACACAAAAATATGACATCCAAAAACACGATGTCACAGTAAATAACTCTGCTTTTGTCTTTAATACATAAACTGTATTAAGGCTATTGGCAGGTCTAGCTGTATACACATATAAGCTATACTAGCAACTTAGGACAGGTCTTAGTTGCCAGCTACAGCCTACTCCTCAGCACCCCTATCGGGCGCCCAGGTCCTGTATAGCACAAAATCGTCATCAGAATCCTCACGCCCTCTGCCACTTCTATTAGACTGTGAGATATCATGGTGTGTTCTTTGACCCTACTCCCTTGCTCTGCATTTATCCCGACTGCCATTGTTGCTGTCCCTGTTGCTGCCCCCAATGCCAATAACGTCGCTACAGCTGCTACTACTACCACCACCAACATATCTATGCATGGGCTCTGTGGCTTCCTCCTGAACCTGCTCTCACACAAGTCATTAACAGGAAGATTCTCTTGACTATTTTATGTAGGGTCAGTAGTCGCAAAACTATCACCCTAAGGCCTAATACACACGACCCTGTTGATCCATTCATTTTTTGGGGCTGAAAAAAATCTGTCCGTTTTGCAAAATTGACATGTCCTATTCTTGTCCGTATTGCAGACAAGAATGCTATTTTCTAGTAGTGGGAGTGAGAAAAATGGGGATTGCACATGAAAGGTGTCCTTATTTTGCAGATCTGTTGTTTGTGAACCACAATACGGAAACAGTCGTGTGCGTGAGTCCTAAGTCTGCATCTGTCAGAGCATGCTAGGGGTTATAGTTTCACTAGAACTCGAAAACCATAGGGAGATCACTTAACAGAGTACATTGAATCCAATATAGTACATACTAACATGATACAGGAATCAAATAAAAAATATACACTTTTGAACATAAGGCCTGATTAATGAATCTCTATCACTCTAGAGCTCAAAATACCTCACAAAGAGTTAAATGAAAAACTTATGCCTGCCTACAGCCACCACTAGGGGGAGCTTAACAGTCTACTGTATTGTTCAGTTTGGTATACAGTATAAATAGTCTGCAGTCTGTCTCTGACTGCCCCATAGTGGTGACTGAATCAGCCAGAAATCTATTATTGAAATGTATGACTGTATTAGGAAATGGAGTGATAGATATATTATAAAATAACACAGAATGTTGGTCCTCTCATTGACTGGAAGAAGATGAAGGAGCAGAAGATAAAGAAGGTATACCTTAAAGCTCATAGGCCACTATCTGTAACAGGGCCCAGACTTATTGTGAATTTGAGCCGTTACAAGCATCAGAGCTTATAGAGCTACACCACTGGGACGGAAAAGAGAGGAAAATACGGGGACAAGAAAGAAAATATAAGTGCAAAAAAGAGGAGAAACAGTGTAAAGGAAATGGCCTGACGGAGGAGAACAAAGAGGACGAAAAGATAAGTAGAAGGTGAAAGATGAGAGGAAAATAGGGAGAAGAGATAGGAAACAAGAAGATGGAGAAAGAGAAAGGAGGAACTGGATGTAATAAATATGAAGGAGGGAGAACAGGAAGAAGAGGAGGAAAAGAAACAGGTGAGATATAAGTGGTAAAGGAATAAAGTAAAGAAGATAACACCAAAGACTAAAAAAGTGTAAAGATGAAACACCACCTAAACATAGAGGGGACAAATAAATAAAAATTAAGAGGACAAAAAGGAGGAGGAGAAAACGAAGAAGAACAAAAAGGAGAAGCGAAGAAAAATAAGGAAGAGGAGAGAAAGGAAAAAAAAGAATGTCATTACATGTATAGATCACATAGAGATTTGGTGCCATCTTACCTTTTAACA
Source organism: Bufo gargarizans (assembly GCF_014858855.1). NCBI lineage: Eukaryota > Metazoa > Chordata > Amphibia > Anura > Bufonidae > Bufo > Bufo gargarizans. The sequence continues at coordinate 696,654,225 of NC_058081.1, forward strand.
TATTTCCTTTGGGATACATGTATTGTCTGGACCTATGACATATCCTTCCCTAATACATGTACATCCAATTTTACAACTTTGGTCACAAACAGTATCCGGTACTGGACAGTAAGCCCAACAACCAGTACAACGTGACGGTACAGCTCCTTTAGGACAAGTGTTGATTTCAGATGGACATTTTCCCAGTGGGATGCATTTATTATCAGGGCCTATGACATATCCTTCCTGTGTACACACACATCCTTCTCTACAATCAGCAGTACACACTAAATCCGGTTTTGGACAGTAGGACCCACAACCAGAACAATAATCTATTTTTGCTCCTTCAGGGCAGGTTGTCTCTGTGGAGAGAAACATCAAGAAGCTAGTACCGTGAAAATGGAGGGAAAGCCTGTTACCAATCAATACAAATCTGATGTATAACAGCAGAACATCTAAAGTTATCAAACTACAAATTATGACATAATATGCAAGGTGGAGACAATCATGATTGATGATTGAAACTAATTTGAGGGGACTTCTAGCATCAGTATATTGTTTTCATCAGTATCAGATTAGTGTAGGTTGGACCTGGCACCCTTACCAACAAGCTGTGTATGGTGCTTGTACAAGCGCTGCAGCCTCTTCAATTTTTACATTGGCCCATCTACCTGCCCACCATTTTAGTAGTGGTAAAGGTGTATTTGTGGCACAGATTATGGTGCAAACTTACATTTAGACCAGCAGTGGATGCGATGAAGTCATGCAGAGGCCGGAACCTCAACATACATAACTTTGGCGGATCCACTGGCAGCTAAAGGGCTTAATAAAACCTGAGTCTATAACGTTGGTGTTAATAAATGACCCCTATATGTCTACATATGTGTGGCCACCCAGTGGTGTCAAAGGTCCATCTTGCATATTCTGTAAATGAGTGGCAAAAGATGTCCAGCTTTGAAAAATATAAAAATTTAATTTTTCTAATCTGGTCAAGAGGAAAGGTATGGATGGATACAAATAGGGATTTACTGAAACACAGTTCTCTAATTTTCTTCCAAGGTGGAACTACCATATGTCTAAGTAGATTGCTAAAGGGGTTGTCTGAGTTATTTTTTTGTTCTTGGTATGTTTCTAACTAGGCAAATGTAAGGACTTTACCGTGCACTTACTGCATCTCCAGTTTCTGCTTTCTCAGATTCCACTGAGGGTCACATGACCTGGGATGTCAGCTGATGATGTTTCGTGCACAAGCCTGAGAGAGCAGATACCGTATGTGACTGTACACGAGACGTCACTGTGTTGGCCACGCCCCCTGCCTGCTGCTCCCTGGATTTTTGATGAAAAACATTAAACCTTTCAGCTGCACAGACTCAGGGCTCAAAGCTTTACTGAGCAGCTGCAGACAGCGAGGAGACAAATGCTGGGCACAGGAGCTGACAGAGGAGTTCTGCAGAGCATTGCACAAGATCCTTGTCATTGTACAGCTGGGACTTGTAGTCCTAAAAACACAACATGCTGCTGATTCTCCCAGCAGGCAGACATGTCACTCAGGGCAGCACTTGTATTCACTACCTTTGCAGAGCAGGGGGAGGGGCAGAGATTGTTGTTATTGCAGGAAAAACTAAGGGCCAGAAGAGAACCAGGGAAATTATGAAATATATATTTTTTGCCTAAAACTTACTTAGCTCAGTTATATATTGCTGCCCATCAAATTTACAGTGCTATATTTTTTATTTCATAACTAGGACAACCCCTTTAAGTAACAGTAATCTTATCTTAAGATGTGAAATATGCTATTCAGCTTCACTCACCTTGTTTACCAGAAGAGTCACTTGGAGTAGAATTACAAAAGACCAAAGAAATAACTAAAAGTAATTAAAAAGTAAATTATGGGTTAACCATTTGCTATAAAATGTTTAAAATTATGTTCTGTGAAAAACTATACAATTATAGTACAAATGTAATATAATCATGCATTATTGTTTAGTATAATACATATTTATTAAAAATAAATTGTCAGTGTTTAATTCTTTTAATACCTGAACAAAATATCAGAAGAATCTTCTTCGTAGCCATCACTGCTGAAATTGTACAATTTTGCTATAAGAAAAAACAAAAAGTTAAAAAAGTGTGTAATGGTAACATTTAGTGATTAGCGGCAGGGGTCATATACAAATTTGTGATATTTTGTGAATATTTTGAAGAATATTTGTCATATATTTGCAAATTTGTATATTCGTTATATTCTACATTATTTTCTTTTATACTAAAATCGGCAAGGTAATGATTAGGGATGAGCGAACTCGAACTGTATAGTTCGGGTTCGTACCGAATTTTGGGGTGTCCGTGACACGGACCCGAACCCGGACATTTTCGTAAAAGTCCGGGTTCGGGTTCGGTGTTCGTCGCTTTCTTCGCGCTTTTGTGACGCTTTCTTGGCGCTTTTTGAAAGGCTGCAAAGCAGCCAATCAACAAGCGTCATACTACTTGCCCCAAGAGGCCATCACAGCCATGCCTACTATTGGCATGGCTGTGATTGGCCAGAGCACCATGTGACCCAGCCTCTATTTAAGCTGGAGTCACATAGCGCCGCCCGTCACTCTGCTCTGATTAGCGTAGGGAGAGGTTGCGGCTGCGACAGTAGGGCGAGATTAGGCAGATTAACTCCTCCAAAGGACTTGATTAACTGATCGATCTGCAGCTGTGGATCATTGAGCTGCTGATCCTCAATTGCTCACTGTTTTTAGGCTGCCCAGACCGTTTGTCAGTCACATTTTTCTGGGGTGATCGGCGGCCATTTTGTGTCTTGTGGTGCGCCAGCACAAGCTGCGACCAAGTGCATTTAACCCTCAATGGTGTGGTTGTTTTTTGGCTAAAGCCTACATCAGGGTGAAGCTGTCACACCAAGTGCATTTAACCAGCAATAGTCTGTTCATTTTTTGGCCATATACTAAATCAGGGGCAAGCTGCGCCTGTCACCAAGTGCATTTAACCCTCAATGGTGTGGTTGTTTTTTGGCTAAAGCCTACATCAGGGTGAAGCTGTCACACCAAGTGCATTTAACCAGCAATAGTCTGTTCATTTTTTGGCCATATACTAAATCAGGGGCAAGCTGCGCCTGTCACCAAGTGCATTTAACCCTCAATGGTGTGGTTGTTTTTTGGCTAAAGCCTACATCAGGGTGAAGCTGTCACACCAAGTGCATTTAACCAGCAATAGTCTGTTTATTTTTTGGCCATATCCCAGTCTAATTCTGTCACTAAATCCATACCGGTCACCCAGCGCCTAAATACTAGGCCTCAAATTTATATCCCGCTAAATCTGTCCTTAGTGCTGTAGCTGGGCGAGTTATTTAGTGTCCGTTCAAGCACATTTCTTGTTCTGGGTTGAAATACAATTCCCAATTTAGCAATTTCATAATTTAGTGGTTTCTGCTATATCAGAGCTATTTGAAATCTATCCCTAAAAGGGTATATAATATTCAAGGTGCACATTGGGTCATTCAGAATAACTTCACACACACCCGCTACTGTGTATTTCCAAGTCTAATTCTGGCACTAAACCCATACCTGTCACCCAGCGCCTAAATACTAGGCCTCAAATTTATATCCCGCTAAATCTGTCCTTAGTGCTGTAGCTGGGCGAGTTATTTAGTGTCCGTTCAAGCACATTTCTTGTTCTGGGTTGAAATACAATTCCCAATTTAGCAATTTCATAATTTAGTGGTTTCTGCTATATCAGAGCTATTTGAAATCTATCCCTAAAAGGGTATATAATATTCAAGGTGCACATTGGGTCATTCAGAATAACTTCACACACACCCGCTACTGTGTATTTCCAAGTCTAATTCTGGCACTAAACCCATACCTGTCACCCAGCGCCTAAATACTAGGCCTCAAATTTATATCCCGCTAAATCTGTCCTTAGTGCTGTAGCTGGGCGAGTTATTTAGTGTCCGTTCAAGCACATTTCTTGTTCTGGGTTGAAATACAATTCCCAATTTAGCAATTTCATAATTTAGTGGTTTCTGCTATATCAGAGCTATTTGAAATCTATCCCTAAAAGGGTATATAATATTCAAGGTGCACATTGGGTCATTCAGAATAACTTCACACACACCCGCTACTGTGTATTTCCAAGTCTAATTCTGGCACTAAACCCATACCTGTCACCCAGCGCCTAAATACTAGGCCTCAAATTTATATCCCGCTAAATCTGTCCCTAGTGCTGTAGCTGGGCGAGTTATTTAGTGTCCGTTCAAGCACATTTCTTGTTCTGGGTTGAAATACAATTCCCAATTTAGCAATTTCATAATTTAGTGGTTTCTGCTATATCAGAGCTATTTGAAATCTATCCCTAAAAGGGTATATAATATTCAAGGTGCACATTGGGTCATTCAGAATAACTTCACACACACCCGCTACTGTGTATTTCCAAGTCTAATTCTGGCACTAAACCCATACCTGTCACCCAGCGCCTAAATACTAGGCCTCAAATTTATATCCCGCTAAATCTGTCCCTAGTGCTGTAGCTGGGCGAGTTATTTAGTGTCCGTTCAAGCACATTTCTTGTTCTGGGTTGAAATACAATTCCCAATTTAGCAATTTCATAATTTAGTGGTTTCTGCTATATCAGAGCTATTTGAAATCTATCCCTAAAAGGGTATATAATATTCAAGGTGCACATTGGGTCATTCAGAATAACTTCACACACACCCGCTACTGTGTATTTCCAAGTCTAATTCTGGCACTAAACCCATACCTGTCACCCAGCGCCTAAATACTAGGCCTCAAATTTATATCCCGCTAAATCTGTCCCTAGTGCTGTAGCTGGGCGAGTTATTTAGTGTCCGTTCAAGCACATTTCTTGTTCTGGGTTGAAATACAATTCCCAATTTAGCAATTTCATAATTTAGTGGTTTCTGCTATATCAGAGCTATTTGAAATCTATCCCTAAAAGGGTATATAATATTCAAGGTGCACATTGGGTCATTCAGAATAACTTCACACACACGCTTCTGTGCATTTCCAAGTCTAATTCTGTCACTAAATCCATACCGGTCACCCAGCGCCTAAATACTAGGCCTCAAATTTATATCCCGCTGAATTTGAATACAATACATTGGGCCAAATAATATATTTGTTGTTGTGGTGAACCATAACAATGAGAAAAACATCTAGTAAGGGACGCGGACGTGGACATGGTCGTGGTGGTGTTAGTGGACCCTCTGGTGCTGGGAGAGGACGTGGCCGTTCTGCCACATCCACACGTCCTAGTGTACCAACTACCTCAGGTCCCAGTAGCCGCCAGAATTTACAGCGATATATGGTGGGGCCCAATGCCGTTCTAAGGATGGTAAGGCCTGAGCAGGTACAGGCATTAGTCAATTGGGTGGCCGACAGTGGATCCAGCACGTTCACATTATCTCCCACCCAGTCTTCTGCAGAAAGCGCACAGATGGCGCCTGAAAACCAACCCCATCAGTCTGTCACATCACCCCCATGCATACCAGGGAAACTGTCTCAGCCTCAAGTTATGCAGCAGTCTCTTATGCTGTTTGAAGACTCCGCTGGCAGGGTTTCCCAAGGGCATCCACCTAGCCCTTCCCCAGCGGTGAAAGACATAGAATGCACTGACGCACAACCACTTATGTTTCCTGATGATGAGGACATGGGAATACCACCTCAGCATGTCTCTGATGATGACGAAACACAGGTGCCAACTGCTGCGTCTTTCTGCAGTGTGCAGACTGAACAGGAGGTCAGGGATCAAGACTGGGTGGAAGACGATGCAGGGGACGATGAGGTCCTAGACCCCACATGGAATGAAGGTCGTGCCACTGACTTTCACAGTTCGGAGGAAGAGGCAGTGGTGAGACCGAGCCAACAGCGTAGCAAAAGAGGGAGCAGTGGGCAAAAGCAGAACACCCGCCGCCAAGAGACTCCGCCTGCTACTGACCGCCGCCATCTGGGACCGAGCACCCCAAAGGCAGCTTCAAGGAGTTCCCTGGCATGGCACTTCTTCAAACAATGTGCTGACGACAAGACCCGAGTGGTTTGCACGCTGTGCCATCAGAGCCTGAAGCGAGGCATTAACGTTCTGAACCTGAGCACAACCTGCATGACCAGGCACCTGCATGCAAAGCATGAACTGCAGTGGAGTAAACACCTTAAAACCAAGGAAGTCACTCAGGCTCCCCCTGCTACCTCTTCTGCTGCTGCCGCCTCGGCCTATTCTGCTGCTGCCGCCTCGGCCTCTTCCTCCGCCTCTGGAGGAACGTTGGCACCTGCCGCCCAGCAAACAGGGGATGTACCACCAACACCACCACCACCACCTCCGTCACCAAGCGTCTCAACCATGTCACACGCCAGCGTTCAGCTCTCCATCTCACAAACATTTGATAGAAAGCGTAAATTCCCACCTAGCCACCCTCGATCCCTGGCCCTGAATGCCAGCATTTCTAAACTACTGGCCTATGAAATGCTGTCATTTAGGCTGGTGGACACAGACAGCTTCAAACAGCTCATGTCGCTTGCTGTCCCACAGTATGTTGTTCCCAGCCGGCACTACTTCTCCAAGAGAGCCGTGCCTTCCCTGCACAACCAAGTATCCCATAAAATCAAGTGTGCACTGCGCAACGCCATCTGTGGCAAGGTCCACCTAACCACAGATACGTGGACCAGTAAGCACGGCCAGGGACGCTATATCTCCCTAACTGCACACTGGGTAAATGTAGTGGCAGCTGGGCCCCAGGCGGAGAGCTGTTTGGCGCACGTCCTTCCGCCGCCAAGGATCGCAGGGCAACATTCTTTGCCTCCTGTTGCCACCTCCTCCTTCTCGGCTTCCTCCTCCTCTTCTTCCACCTGCTCATCCAGTCAGCCACACACCTTCACCACCAACTTCAGCACAGCCCGGGGTAAACGTCAGCAGGCCATTCTGAAACTCATATGTTTGGGGGACAGGCCCCACACCGCACAGGAGTTGTGGCGGGGTATAGAACAACAGACCGACGAGTGGTTGCTGCCGGTGAGCCTCAAGCCCGGCCTGGTGGTGTGTGATAATGGGCGAAATCTCGTTGCAGCTCTGGGACTAGCCAATTTGACGCACATCCCTTGCTTGGCGCATGTGCTGAATTTGGTGGTGCAGAAGTTCATTCACAACTACCCCGACATGTCAGAGCTGCTGCATAAAGTGCGGGCCGTCTGTTCGCGCTTCCGGCGTTCACATCCTGCTGCTGCTCGCCTGTCTGCGCTACAGCGTAACTTCGGCCTTCCCGCTCACCGCCTCATATGCGACGTGCCCACCAGGTGGAACTCCACCTTGCACATGCTGGACAGACTGTGCGAGCAGCAGCAGGCCATAGTGGAGTTTCAGCTGCAGCACGCACGGGTCAGTCGCACTACAGAACAGCACCACTTCACCACCAATGACTGGGCCTCCATGCGAGACCTGTGTGCCCTGTTGCGCTGTTTCGAGTACTCCACCAACATGGCCAGTGGCGATGACACCGTTATCAGCGTTACAATACCACTTCTATGTCTCCTTGAGAAAACACTTAGGGCGATGATGGAAGAGGAGGTGGCCCAGGAGGAGGAGGAGGAGGAGGAGGAAGAGGGGTCATTTTTAGCACTTTCAGGCCAGTCTCTTCGAAGTGACTCAGAGGGAGGTTTTTGGCAACAGCAGAGGCCAGGTACAAATGTGGCCAGCCAGGGCCCACTACTGGAGGACGAGGAGGACGAGGATGAGGAGGAGGTGGAGGAGGATGAGGATGAAGCATGGTCACAGCGGGGTGGCACCCAACGCAGCTCGGGTCCATCACTGGTGCGTGGCTGGGGGGAAAGGCAGGACGATGACGATACGCCTCCCACAGAGGACAGCTTGTCCTTATCCCTGGGCAGCCTGGCACACATGAGCGACTACATGCTGCAGTGCCTGCGCAACGACAGCAGAGTTGCCCACATTTTAACCTGTGCGGACTACTGGGTTGCCACCCTGCTGGATCCACGCTACAAAGACAATGTGCCCACCTTACTTCCTGCACTGGAGCGTGATAGGAAGATGCGCGAGTACAAGCGCACGTTGGTAGACGCGCTACTGAGAGCATTCCCAAATGTCACAGGGGAACAAGTGGAAGCCCAAGGCCAAGGCAGAGGAGGAGCAAGAGGTCGCCAAGGCAGCTGTGTCACGGCCAGCTCCTCTGAGGGCAGGGTTAGCATGGCAGAGATGTGGAAAACTTTTGTCAACACGCCACAGCTAACTGCACCACCACCTGATACGCAACGTGTTAGCAGGAGGCAACATTTCACTAACATGGTGGAACAGTACGTGTGCACACCCCTCCACGTACTGACTGATGGTTCGGCCCCATTCAACTTCTGGGTCTCTAAATTGTCCACGTGGCCAGAGCTAGCCTTTTATGCCTTGGAGGTGCTGGCCTGCCCGGCAGCCAGTGTTTTGTCTGAACGTGTATTCAGCACGGCAGGGGGCGTCATTACAGACAAACGCAGCCGCCTGTCTACAGCCAATGTGGACAAGCTGACGTTCATAAAAATGAACCAGGCATGGATCCCACAGGACCTGTCCGTCCCTTGTCCAGATTAGACATTAACTACCTCCCCATAACCATATATTATTGGACTCCAGGGCACTTCCTCATTCAATCCTATTTTTATTTTCATTTTACCATTATATTGCGAGGCTACCCAAAGTTGAATGAACCTCTCCTCTGCCTGTGTGCTAGGCCTAAATATATGCCAATGGACTGTTGCAGTGGTGGCTGACATGAAGCCTGATTCTCTGCTATGACATGCAGACTAATTCTCTGCTGACATGAAGCCAGATTGTCTGTTACGGGACCTCTCTCCTCTGCCTGGGTGCTGGGCCTAAATTTATGACAATGGACTGTTGCAGTGGTGGCTGACGTGAAGCCTGATTCTCTGCTATGACATGCAGACTGATTCTCTGCTGACATGAAGCCAGATTGTCTGTTACGGGACCTCTCTGCTCTGCCTGTGTGCTAGGCCTAAATATATGCCAATGGACTGTTGCAGTGGTGGGTGACGTGAAGCCTGATTCTCTGCTATGATATGAAGACTGATTCTCTGCTGACATGAAGCCAGATTGTCTGTTAAGGGACCTCTCTCCTCTGCCTGGGTGCTGGGCCTAAATTTATGAAAACGGACTCTTACAGTCCTGGGTGACGTGAATCCTGATTTTCTGCTATGACATGCAGACTGATTCTCTGCTGACATGAAGCCAGATCGTCTGTTACGGGACCTCTCTGCTCTGCCTGTGTGCTAGGCCTAAATATATGCCAATGGACTGTTGCAGTGGTGGGTGACGTGAAGCCTCATTCTCTGCTATGACATGCAGACTGATTCTCTGCTGACATGAAGCCAGATTGTCTGTTACGGGACCTCTCTGCTCTGCCTGTGTGCTAGGCCTAAATATATGCCAATGGACTGTTGCAGTGGTGGGTGACGTGAAGCCTCATTCTCTGCTATGACATGCAGACTGATTCTCTGCTGACATGAAGCCAGATTGTCTGTTACGGGACCTCTCTGCTCTGCCTGTGTGCTAGGCCTAAATATATGCCAATGGACTGTTGCAGTGGTGGCTGACGTGAAGCCTCATTCTCTGCTATGACATGCAGACTGATTCTCTGCTGACATGAAGCCAGATTCTCTGTTACGGGACCTCTCTCCTCTGCCTGTGTGTGTGCTGGGCCTAAATATATGCCAATGGACTGTTGCAGTGGTGGCTGACGTGAAGCCTCATTCTCTGCTATGACATGCAGACTGATTCTCTGCTGACATGAAGCCAGATTCTCTGTTACGGGACCTCTCTCCTCTGCCTGTGTGTGTGCTGGGCCTAAATATATGCCAATGGACTGTTGCAGTGGTGGCTGACGTGAAGCCTCATTCTCTGCTATGACATGCAGACTGATTCTCTGCTGACATGAAGCCAGATTCTCTGTTACGGGACCTCTCTCCTCTGCCTGTGTGTGTGCTGGGCCTAAATATATGCCAATGGACTGTTGCAGTGGTGGCTGACGTGAAGCCTCATTCTCTGCTATGACATGCAGACTGATTTTCTGCTGACATGAAGACAGATCCTCTGTTACGGGACCTCTCTCCTCTGCCTGTGTGCTAGGCCTAAATATATGCCAATGGACTGTTGCAGTGGTGGCTGACGTGAAGCCTCATTCTCTGCTATGACATGCAGACTAATTCTCTGCTGACATGAAGACAGATTCTCTGTTACGGGACCTCCCTCCTCTGCCTGGGTGCTGGGCCTAAATATATGCCAATGGACTGTTGCAGTGGTGGCTGACGTGACGCCTCATTCTCTGCTATGACATGCAGACTGATTCTCTGCTGACATGAAGACAGATTCTCTGTTACGGGACCTCCCTCCTCTGCCTGGGTGCTGGGCCTAAATATATGCCAATGGACTGTTGCAGTGGTGGCTGACGTGAAGCCTCATTCTCTGCTATGACATGCAGACTAATTCTCTGCTGACATGAAGCCAGATTGTCTGTTACGGGACCTCTCTCCTCTGCCTGGGTGCTGGGCCTAAATATATGCCAATGGACTGTTGCAGTGGTGGCTGACGTGAAGCCTCATTCTCTGCTATGACATGCAGACTGATTCTCTGCTGACATGAAGCCAGATTGTCTGTTACGGGACCTCTCTCCTCTGCCTGGGTGCTGGGTAGTGTTGAGCGCGAATATTCGAAAAGCAAATTTTTTTCGCGAATATCGCAACTTCGCGATTTCGCGAATATTTCGAATATAGTGCTATATATTCGTAAAAACGAATATTCGTTTTTTGTTTTCCCCCCCCCCCACAAAATTACAGTACACATATAATTGATTGTTTCCCAAAGGTCCAACAGCTCAGATCTTACTCACATTGCCTAGAAAGTGATTGAGGCGCGAATCTTCGTAAGGCGATTTTATTAGCGCACATGCGAATATCGGCACGTCCCAGAACAGAGGCAAAGGGCTTTGCATTCATACATTAGTGAATTGAGTTGCGAATCTTCGTAAGGCGATTTTATTAGCGCACATGCGAATATCTACACTTGTCCCAGAACAGAGGCAAAGGGCTTTGCATTCATACATTAGTGATTGAATTGAGCTGCGAATCTTCGTAAGGCGATTTTATTAACGCAAATGCAAATATCTACACTTGTCCCCAGAACAGAGAGGCAAAGGCCTGTGCATTCATATAGTATAGCACCATATTCGCGAATACGTAGAACTTCGTAAAATTCGATTTACGAATATTCGTATTTTTTATTTTACTTTCCACCTTACAGATTACATTGATCTGTACTCTGTCAACTACTGTCATCACCCCCCACTGTATCTCGATTGATTCCCAAAAGTCTCACATTCCCTAGAAAGTGATTGAGGTGCGAATCTTCGTAAGGCGATTTTATTAGCGCACATGCGAATATCTACACTTGTCCCAGAACAGAGGCAAAGGGCATTGCATTCATACATTAGTGATTGAATTGAGTTGCGAATCTTCGTAAGGCGATTTCATTAGCGCACATGTGAATTTTGCATAGCATATGTATTATGCGATGCGAAAATTCGAATTATCGCATATGCGAAATAATAACGAATTTGAATAATCGCGAATATTTTACGAATATTCTTTCGAATATTTACAAAATTTCGCGAATTCGAATATGGGACATGCCGCTCAACACTAGTGCTGGGCCTAAATTTATGACAATGGACTGTTGCAGTGGTGGGTGACGTGAAGCCTGATTCTCTGCTATGACATGCAGACTGATTCTCTGCTGACATGAAGCCAGATTGTCTGTTACGGGACCTCTCTCCTCTGCCTGGGTGCTGGGCCTAAATATATGCCAATGGACTGTTGCAGTGGTGGCTGACGTGAAGCCTCATTCTCTGCTATGACATGCAGACTAATTCTCTGCTGACATGAAGACAGATTCTCTGTTACGGGACCTCTCTCCTCTGCCTGGGTGCCGGGGCCTAAATATCTGAGAATGGACTGTTCCAGTGGTGGGTGACGGGAAGCCAGATTCTCTGCTATGGAACCTCTCTCCAATTGATTTTGGTTAATTTTTATTTATTTAATTTTTATTTTAATTCATTTCCCTATCCACATTTGTTTGCAGGGGATTTACCTACATGTTGCTGCCTTTTGCAGCCCTCTAGCTCTTTCCTGGGCTGTTTTACAGCCTTTTTAGTGCCGAAAAGTTCGGGTCCCCATTGACTTCAATGGGGTTCGGGTTCGGGACGAAGTTCGGATCGGGTTCGGATCCCGAACCCGAACATTTCCGGGATGTTCGGCCGAACTTCTCGAACCCGAACATCCAGGTGTTCGCTCAACTCTAGTAATGATCCCATAATATGCGAATATTGTGCGCTCAATACAGACGTGGGTCAATAACGAATATATAGCACTATAGAATATAGTGCTTTATATTAGTTTTTAGAATATTTATCATTTTTTTTCCATCTGAAGTCATGATTCCTCCTGAGTCCCTGCTTTAGTTGCTTGTGGGCCAATGACTCATTGGCCCACGAACAAGAAGCAGGGAGGAATCGTGTTCAGAAGAAAACATTACGAATATTCGATATAAAGAATATATAGCACTATATTCTAAATATTCACAAATTCTTGAAGTGGCGATATTCGCGATACAAATTTGATTTCGAATATTCATGCTCAACACTAGTAACATTTGAAATTCAAAATAGATTCTGAAATACAGAAAAGCAATGTACACACATTACCTGTCAGTAAGCACTCCTCCGGAGATGATGAAGATGAGGAGATCCAGACTTTATACCTCCGTTCTTCTATCCAGGAACTAATCAGAATCTTTCTAGAAAACTTTTGTAACTTCCTCCAGGAAGGATTATTTGTTGACTAAATACAGTAGTTCAGCTGCTTATGAGAATCTTCTGGACTGAAGCAAAGTCTATGCCTTTCATACATCAAGTCTTGAGAGCACAGATTTTTACAGCATGACAACAATAGGCGTAATTACACTCTGAGACAAGTATTTGATCATGTAGAAAGCGCAAACTCTGTCTCCTCCTCATGAGTGATTACATCACCTAGATGCTTGGGAGGCTGTCACAAACTTAGTTTCTTCTCCTCACGGCACAATTGCCTTTTGACTTGGGTGGCTTGTTCAGTTCTGCCTTAGAGACAAGAGAATCAATTCTAAACACATTTGATTCGTTATGAATTTCCCAAAAATTCATCCACCCCAAAAAGTTTTTTGCAATTCGTTTTAGATAAAGTGCGTAAAAATGGAGCCCAACACCGTTTTACTGTGAAGATTAGCAGGGAAAACCATAAAGGAGATGGAAAATGGAGGATCAGATGACACTGGGAGGAAGTGCGGGGGGACGAGGGCTTGTTCTGTTTGACTCAGAGGCTAACAGACAGCCTGGATCCACTAACCAGGATTCAGTAAGGTCCTTATCTGAGAACGTCATAGAATGTTCCTCCTGTGTTCATTGTACTTCATTGACGTGCACCACACTCTGCCTACCTCTAATGCCAATGACATTAACGGACTGGTAGGATGTTGCTGTATGCAAAAATTTTGGTAAACAGTGATAATTTAACAAAGAGATTTTGTGTGTGTATATATTATGGCCGGTTACTTATTTTGCGGGGCAGAGCTTCTGGTGAGGATAAGAACCTCCACAGTTGTAGCAGGCGGCAGCCTGAGTGTGAGGCACATGTGGCTTCTGTGTGAGGTTTGCTACAGAAGATGGCTGCTCTTGCATACAGACACAGTGATGGATAACCTCCGGCACTCAAGCCGTGGTGAAACTACAACTCCCAGCATGCTCCATTCATTTCTATGGAGTTCTGAGAACAGCCAAGCAAGTGTGCATCTTGGAAGTTGTAGTTTTACCACAGCTGGAGTGTCGGAGGTTACCCATCGCAGGTCTAGGTTCTCTACAAGTTCAACTTGTTTTTCTGCTGCATCATTAATACGTGCAGTATCCAGCAACTTTGCTAAAGGCATGGTGGGATCTCCGAGTGCTTGTCTTCTTAACTTAGATAAAACACATTCTTGTATGATTTGCATTTGAACTTCCTTGTCTACATCTGCAAATTCACGGTAAACTGCAAGATGTCTTAAGCAGAAATGATATTCATCAATGCTTGCTGTTTCTGACTGCTTTGACTGTCTAAACTTGAAAATGTCAAAGGCTGCATTTCCATGAGGGAAAAAGTCCTTACTTAAAGGCAGGCAGCCCCTCTGATATGAGCATTTCATGTTCCAAAACTCTCCCTTGGCCTGCGCTGTATAGTGCAGGGCAAGGGCTTTTTTGCTTACATTTTTACACTGCTAGGCAGAGGCTTCCACCTAGCAATGTTCCCAGTGATGTTACCCGCACTGATGGGTAAGCTTTAGCGCTGCCCCAGCCATTTTAAGTACCAGTGAAGTCACCAGACTCAACTGTTAGGCGGAAGCCTCTGCCTAGTTTATCCATGGAGAGACCAGTACTTCACTGGATCTCCAGAAAAAGCCTTTGCCCTGTGCTATTCAGCGCAAGGCAAAGGAGAGCATCAGAGCATTTCACTCTCATATCAGAGGGCAGCCTGGGTGAAAATGGGGATATGTCCAGATTCAGCTCTGAACCCAGACAACCCCTTTAATGCTGCTTTGCAGAGCTAATAGTCACTGTTCTCCCTTGTGTCAGGCAGGGTTGTGAAGATATCATAGACTTGCTCCCTAGCGTAGTGCAGTACCATTGCTTTCCTTCTTGCATTATCAGTAATGCTCATAGCTTGCAGAATTATCTCAAAGCATTTCAGCCATTTATTCCGGAATGCTGCCAAGTTTGCTTGGGGCTGGTGCAAACCAAAGGCAGTAAAGGGGGGTAAACAGGCCATGGCTGGTGCCATCATTACAATCTTGGACACAGTTTGCTGTATTAATGAATGTATCAGCATTCTGTATCAATGAAATTTTACTGTGAAGATTAGCAGGGAAAACCATAAAGGAGAAGGAAAATGGAGGATCACATGGAACTGGGAGGAAGTGCGGGGAGAGGGGGGGGCGAGGGCCTGTCCTGTTTGACTCAGAGGATGGCAGACAGCCTGGATCCAACAACCAGGATTCAGTAAGGTCCTTATCTGAGAACGTCATAGAATGTTCCTCCTGTGTTCATCGTACTTCATTGACGTGGACCACACTCTGCCTACCTCTAATGCCAATGCCGTTAATGGACTGGTATGATGTTGCCGTATGGTAATTATTTGGTAAACAGTGATAATTTAACAAAGAGGTTTTGTGTATATATTATGGCAAGTTACTTATTTTGCGGGGCAGAGCTTCTGGGGAGGATAATAACCTCCACAGTTGTAGCAGGTTGTGAGGCACATGTGGCTTCTGTGTGAGGTTTGCTACAGAAGATGGCTGCTCTTGCATACAGACACAGTGATGGCTAACGTCCGGCACTCCAGCTGTGATGAAACTACGACTCCCAGCATGCTCCATTCATTTCTATGGAGTTCTGAGAACAGCCAAGTGGGTGTGCATCTTGGAAGTTGTAGTTTTACCACAGCTGGAGTGTCGGAGGTTACCCATCGCAGGTCTAGGTTCTCTACAAGTTCAACTTGTTTTTCTGCTGCATCATTAATACGTGCAGTATCCGGCAACTTTGCTAAAGGCATGGTGGGATCTCCGAGTGCTTGTCTCCTTAACTTAGATAAAACACATTCTTGTATGATTTGCATTTGAACTTCCTTGTCTACATCTGCAAATTCACGGTAAACTGCAAAATGTCTTAAGCAGACATGATATTCATCAATGCTTGCTGTTTCTGACTGCTTTGACTGTCTAAACGTAAAAATTTCAAAGGCTGCGTTTGCATGAGGGGAAAAGTCTGATATGAGCATCGGAGCATTTCATGTTCCAAAACTCTCCCTTGCCCTGTGCTGTATAGTGAAGGGAAAGGGCTTTTTTGTTTACATTTTTATACTGCTAGGCAGAGGCTTCCACCTAGCAGTGTTCCCAGTGATGTTGCCGTCACTGATGGGTGGGCTTTAGCGCTGCCCCAGCCATTTTACAGACTAGGGCAGTGGTAAAGCCTGCCCATTAGTGCAGTGTCCCAGGGGGTCAGTAGTGTGTGCTGGGCTTTGTAGTGCAGATTGACCACTAACCTGGGATCCACTGTCGTCTTCAATTGGGGCAAACACTGGAACAGGCAGGTAGTTAAAGAGTTCGTGACGCCAGTGTCAATTAAACGGTGACACGCCGTGTAAAGTATGGTGGACAAATGAAGCAAGCACAGGATAGCCAACAAAAACTGGAACTTTACTGAATATCAGCGATAATAATACATGGACACGGGTAGTGCACGGTTCCATACAAGACGGTTGGTTTTGGAAGAATACAGATGGTTCTTGACAGTACAGAAAGGCCGGTCTTAGCGATGAATTATACAGAGTGTTGATTACAGGAGATGCAGTACAGGCGGCTTGCACACTATTCCTGTCTGGTCCCGCTATATGTGAATTTCTCCAAGGTCTAATGCCCTTTATCTGGCGTACCCTTGAAGCTGTCCTTATCTAGTACCTCCTCTGTTATCTTGAGTACCTCTCGCTTTATCTGATCGGCCTCTGTGGTAATCTGTGTCTTGGCTTGTGGCTCACTTATGCTGCTTCAGCTGAACGGATGGTGACTCAGGAGGGGAACCTTTTCCTTGGATCCGGAACCCGGTTACAGGGCCTTTACTACCCTCTCCTAGCCGACAGGCTTCAGGCCTGCTATGCTCTCACAGGCCCATAGCCTTGCTTTCTCTCAGACACAGGATCATTTCTGACCTCTGCTTCCCACTGTCTGTCTCCTCAGCAACTGCTATTACTTCCTGACTGGGCCTTATATAACCTAGGGTTCCCTAGCTCCCTCTAGTGACTCAGAGCTGGAACTACACCCTAGCCGGCCTGCAAATGCACGTTTCACAGTAACAGGAAAATACATAGCATGACATTATAAGATATTCTATACCAACTTCCCCATAAATACAGGGGGAACGACAGTACCCAAGTGACCCTTCAGTAGTGACGGGCATCTCGCTCCTGTACACTACATACCCCGCTGCTTTAAGCTGAGTACGACCTCGTACTCCATCAGGGCCCGTCCAACTGGAATCATGACCTGCAATAGAGGAAGACACATGCATGCATACAGATATGTCATTTACACTCTTATCAGACCCAATTGGAAATGGCGAAGTGCGGTGACAAGGGGCGTCGTTCTCTTTTTTCACAGGATAGTGAGTGGAACGGGGGCGCTGACCTGGCACAGCGGATGTTGAAAGAACCAGGATAGTCCATGACAATAAATAAGTCCATAATAAATTAACCTCTCAGAGGCTTGCACATAGGAAGTCCATCTCTGGGCACATATACTTGAATAAGAAAACCGGTTATTAAATACTAGTCAGCAGCACATATATAAAATGACAATACAGGACTCTGACAATACCAGGGCCATGTTATCCTGGCAAGTCCTGCTTACCCTTTAAAATATTGCTGACATAAAAATGTCTTTTCAACCTGAAATGGGGGTGAAAAGGGGTAAATTTGTGCAAAACTTCAAGGCACAACCGGGAATTCAGCAGCAAACCGGATGTCCCAAACAAAACAAGGCAGCTGGAAGCATTGGTACACAGTGGCACATCATTCAACTAGGAAGGCCACCGGCCGTGGGTAACTGGCAGCGAGCTACACCAGCTCTGCCAAACTGGAGGGACAAACGGCCATTAAGGAAAGGAACAAGAGGGCAAAAGTACTCACAGCCGGGTATCATGTTCCTCTTCTGACGATGAGTCGACATATGGCACCTGCAGCAGTTGTTCCTGGCAAGGACGGCCACATTTGAAATCCATCTCCCCTGACAATTTTTAGAGGGGGAGGTTTGTCTTTCACGGCCTCCATCTCGGCCTCCGTCCTCGGGAATGGAAACCACTGCACTCCTCCAGCGCAGCCAAGGTCCGCCACCCAGTACACCCTCTTGCGCAGGGCCTCTAGTTCAGCTTTCGTGCAGGTCGTCAGGGGTACCGGAGGTTCAGTGACAGTGCTTGCTGGGGTTCCGGTGGCAGCTGCTGCTTGACGTCGGGCCTCTGCGCATTCTTCCGCCCGCTGGCAGCTGTCCAGCCGCTCTCTCTCCTCTTCTCTCACTGGGTGCAAGGACGACACTGGCTCCTCCCACACACTGGGCCGGTCAACCTCCATCTGAGGCCCGCCTCCCAGGCGTAACTCTTCGGGGACGTCAGCCGCATCATCACTTCTCCAGGTGGGTGGCGCTCCAGGACAATCTCCTCCTTCTTCTTGGAGGGTTTCGGCGCCAAATATTCGCGCCTCTGCACATCCTGATGGCGCAGTAAAAAGCCTCATGGCGTCGGCGGCCATTTTAGGTGTCCTGATGCTGCAATTCACTGACAGCAAGCAGGATGATGAAAAGTCCAGTAAAACACAGTCCACAAATGCGATTTTCTCTCTGGGGGTAGCGCAACACAGTATAGCGTCTTTGATTCCTCCCAGGCGCAATTGTAATCCACAGATTTCAGAAATAAAGGTTACAGTCTTTGTAATACGGTGGTGGAGTAAGTTAAAGCACACAGTTCACACTTCTCTGCACTGTAGAAGTATGCGTATCCTGTTCGTGACGCCAAAAAGAGCGATGCAGTGTCCCAGGGGGTCAGTAGTGTATGCTGGGCTTTGTAGTGCAGATTGACCACTAACCTGGGATCCACTGTCGTCTTCAATCGGGGCGAATGCTGGAACAGGCAGGTAGTTAAAGAGTTCGTGACGCCAGTGTCAATTAAACGGTGACACGCCGTGTAAAGTATGGTGGAAAATGAAGCAAGCACAGGATAGCCAACAAAAACTGGAACTTTTACTGAATATCAGTCAGGATAATACACTGGACACTGGTAGTGCACAGTTCCATAAAAGACGGTTGGTTTTAGAAGAATACAGATGGTTCTTGACATTACAGAAAGGCCGGTCTTAGCGATGAATTATACAGAGTGTTAATTACAGGAGATGCAGTACAGGCGGCTTGCACACTATTCCTGTCTGGTCCCGCTATATGTGAATTTCTCCAAGGTCTAATGCCCTTTATCTGGCGTACCCTTGAAGCTGTCCTTATCTCGTACCTCCTCTGTTATCTTGAGTACCTCTCGCTTTATCTGATCGGCCTCTGTGGTAATCTGTGTCTTGGCTTGTGGCTCACTTATGCTGCTTCAGCTGAACGGATGGTGACTCAGGAGGGGAACCTTTTCCTTGGATCCGGAACCCGGTTACAGGGCCTTTACTACCCTCTCCTAGCCGACAGGCTTCAGGCCTGCTATGCTCTCACAGGCCCATAGCCTTGCTTTCTCTCAGACACAGGATCATTTCTGACCTCTGCTTCCCACTGTCTGTCTCCTCAGCTAACTGCTATTACTTCCTGACTGGGCCTTATATAACCTAGGGTTCCCTAGCTCCCTCTAGTGACTCAGAGCTGGAACTACACCCTAGCCGGCCTGCAAATGCACGTTTCACAGTAACAGGAAAATACATAGCATGACATTATAGATATTCTATACCAACTTCCCCTTAAATACAGGGGGAACGACAGTACCCAAGTGACCCTTCAGTAGTGACGGGCATCTCGCTCCTGTACACTACATTAGTACCAGTGAAGTCACTGTTAGGTGGAAGCCTCTGCCTAGTTTACCCATGGAGAGACCAGTATTTCACTGGATCTCCAGAAACAGCCTTTGCCCTGTGCGATTCAGCGCAGGGCAAAGGAGAGCATTTCACTCTCATATCAGAGGGCCTGCCTGGGTGAAAATGGGGAGGTTTTTTGGAGGTGTGGTCCTAAACTTTTGATCAGCTGAAAAACAGGCTGTTTCGGTTTATTCGTTGTTTTCATTATATTGAATGCTCAAAAAATGTTTTGTCTCCCTCCCATTTCTTCTTGTTGCATGTTGAAGCTCTACTTGGAACCTTGTTAAGATCCAGCCATGCTAAATATGATTTTTTTTGCCATTTTTCAAGTGGTCTTAAACTTTTGATCAGGACTGTATTAACCACTTGGCGCCACGCTAACGCCGAAAGGCGTCATCGCGGCGGCTCTCCCAGGCTACGCTAACGCCAATAGGCGTCATCTCGCGTGAGCCGAGATTTCCTGTGAACGCGCGCACACAGGCGCGCGCGCTCACAGGAACGGAAGGTAAGCGAGTGGATCTCCAGCCTGCCAGCGGCGATCGTTCGCTGGCAGGCTGGAGATGTGATTTTTTTAACCCCTAACAGGTATATTAGACGCTGTTTTGATAACAGCGTCTAATATACCTGCTACCCGGTCCTCTGGTGGTCCCTTTTGTTTGGATCGACCACCAGAGGACACAGGCAGCTCAGTAAAGTCGCACCAAACACCACACTACACTACACCCCCCCCCCGTCACTTATTAACCCTTTATGAACCACTGATCAGCCCATATAGACTCCCTGATCACCCCCCTGTCATTGATCACCCCCCTGTCATTGATCACCCCCCTGTAAGGCTCCATTCAGAGGTCCGTATGATTTTTACGGATCCACGGATACATGGATCGGATCCGCAAAACGCATACGGACGTCTGAATGGAGCCTTACAGAGGGGTGATCAATGACAAGTGGGTGATCACGCATATAGACTTCCTGATCACTTCCCTGTCATTGATCACCCCCCTGTCATTGATCACCCCCCTGTAAGGCTCCATTCAGACGTCCGTATGATTTTTACGGATCCACTGATACATGGATCGGATCCGCAAAACACATGCGGACGTCTGAATGGAGCCTTACAGGGGGGTGATCAATGACAGAGGAGTGATCACCCATATAGACTCCCTGATCACCTCCGTCATTGATCACCCCCCTGTAAGGCTCTATTCAGACGTCCGTATGATTTTTACGGATCCACGGATACATGGATCGGATCCGCAAAACACATACGGACGTCTGAATGGAGCCTTACAGGGGGGTGATCAGGGAGTCTATATGGGATGATCACCCCCCTGTAAGGCTCCATTCAGACGTCTGCATGTGTTTTACGGATCCACGCATTCATGGATCGGATCCGCAAAACGCATACGGACGTCTGAATGGAGCCTTACAGGGGGGTGATCAGTGACAGGGGGGTGATCACCCCATATACACTCCCTGATCACCTCCGGTCATTGATCACCCCCCTGTCATTGATCACCCCCCTGTAAGGCTCCATTCAGACGCCCGTATGTGTTTTACGGATCCACGCATCCATGGATCGGATCCGTAAAACGCATACGGACGTCTGAATGGAGCCTTACAGGGGGGTGATCAGTGACAGGGGGGTGATCACCTCATATACACTCCCTGATCACCTCTGTCATTGATCACCCCCCCTGTCATTGATCACCCCCCTGTCAGGCTCCATTCAGACGCCCATATGTGTTTTATGGATCCACGCATCCATGGATCGGATCCGCAAAACGCATACGGACGTCTGAATGGAGCCTTACAGGGGGGTGATCACCCCATATACACTCCCTGATCACCCCCCTGTCATTGATCACCCCCATGTAAGGCTCCATTCAGACGTCCGTATGTGTTTTGCGGTTCCGATCTATGTATCCGTGGATCCGTAAAAAACATGGACGTCTGAATGGAGCCTTTCAGAGGGGTGATCAGTGACAGGGGGGTGATCAGTGACAGGGGGGTGATCACCCCATATACACTCCCTGATCACCCCCCTGTCATTGATCGCCCCCCTGTAAGGCTCCATTCAGAATTTTTTTTGGCCCAAGTTAGCGGAAATATATATATATATTTTTTTCTTACAAAGTCTCATATTCCACTAACTTGTGTCAAAAAATAAAATCTCCCATGAACTCGCCATACCCCTCACGGAATCCAAACGCGTAACATTTTTTAGACATTTATATTCCAGACTTCTTCTCACTCTTTAGGGCCCCTAAAATGCCAGGGCAGTATAAATACCCCACATGTGACCCCATTTCGGAAAGAAGACACCCCAAGGTATTCCGTGAGGGGCATATTGAGTCCATGAAAGATTGACATTTTTGTCCCAAGTTAGCGGAAAGGGAGACTTTGTGAGAAAAAAAATAAAATAAAAAATTTCCGCTAACTTGTGCCCAAAAAAAAAATTTCTATGAACTCGCCATGCCCCTCATTGAATACCTTGGGGTGTCTTCTTTCCAAAATGGGGTCACATGTGGGGTATTTATACTGACCTGGCATTATAGGGGCCCGAAACCATGAGAAGAAGTCTGGGATCCAAATGTCTAAAAATGCCCCCCTAAAAGGAATTTGGGCCCCTTTGCGCATCTAGGCTGCAAAAAAGTGTGACACATCTGGTATCGCCGTACTCAGGAGAAGTTGGGGAATGTGTTTTGGGGTGTCATTTTACATATACCCATGCTGGGTGAGATAAATATCTTGGTCAAATGCCAACTTTGTATAAAAAAATGGGAAAAGTTGTCTTTTGCAGAGATATTTCTCTCACCCAGCATGGGTATATGTAAAATGACACCCCAAAACACATTCCCCAACTTCTCCTGAGTACGGCGATACCAGATGTGTGACACTTTTTTGCCGCCTAGGTGGGCAAAGGGGCACACATTCCAAAGAGCACCTTTCGGATTTCACAGGTCATTTTTTACACATTTTGATTTCAAACTACTTGCCACACATTAGGGCCCCTAGAATGCCAGGGCAGTATAACTACCCCACAAGTGACCCCATTTTGGAAAGAAGACACCCCAAGGTATTCCGTGAGGGGCATGGCGAGTTCCTAGAATTTTTTATTTTTTGTCACAAGTTAGCGGAAAATGATGATTTTTTTTTTCTTTTCTTTTTTTCTTACAAAGTCTCATATTCCACTAACTTGTGACAAAAAATAAAAAATTCCAGGAACTCGCCATGCCCCTCACGGAATACCTTGGGGTGTCTTCTTTCCAAAATGGGGTCACTTGTGGGGTAGTTATACTGCCCTGGCAATTTAGGGGCCCTAATGTGTGCGAAGTAGTTTGAAATCAAAATCTGTAAAAAATGGCCGGTGAAATCCTAAAGGTGCTCTTTGGAATGTGGGCCCCTTTGCCCACCTAGGCTGCAAAAAAGTGTCACACATCTGGTATCGCCGTACTCAGGAGAAGTTGGGCAATGTGTTTTGGGGTGTCATTTTACATATACCCATGCTGGGTGAGATAAATATCTTGGTCAAATGCCAACTTTGTATAAAAAAATGGGAAAAGTTGTCTTTTGCAGAGATATTTCTCTCACCCAGCATGGGTATATGTAAAATGACACCCCAAAACACATTCCCCAACTTCTCCTGAGTACGGCGATACCAGATGTGTGACACTTTTTTGCCGCCTAGGTGGGCAAAGGGGCACACATTCCAAAGAGCACCTTTCGGATTTCACAGGTCATTTTTTACACATTTTGATTTCAAACTACTTGCCACACATTAGGGCCCCTAGAATGCCAGGGCAGTATAACTTCCCCACAAGTGACCCCATTTTGGAAAGAAGACACCCCAAGGTATTTCGTGATGGGCATAGTGAGTTCATGGAAGTTTTTATTTTTTGTCACAAGTTAGTGGAATATGAGACTTTGTAAGAAAAAAAAAAAAATAAATCATCATTTTCCGCTAACTTGTGACAAAAAATAAAAAGTTCTATGAACTCACTATGCCCATCAGCGAATACCTTAGGGTGTCTACTTTCCGAAATGGGGTCATTTGTGGGGGTTTTCTACTGTCTGGGCATTGTAGAACCTCAGGAAACATGACAGGTGCTCAAAAAGTCAGAGCTGCTTCAAAAAGCGGAAATTCACATTTTTGTACCATAGTTTGTAAACGCTATAACTTTTACCCAAACAATTTTTTTTTTACCCAAACATTTTTTTTTTATCAAAGACACGTAGAACAATAAATTTAGCGAAAAATTTATATATGGATGTCGTTTTTTTTGCAAAATTTTACAACTGAAAGTGAAAAATGTCATTTTTTTGCAAAAAAATCGTTACATTTCGATTAATAACAAAAAAAGTAAAAATGTCAGCAGCAATGAAATACCACCAAATGAAAGCTCTATTAGTGAGAAGAAAAGGAGGTAAAATTAATTTGGGTGGTAAGTTGCATGACCGAGCAATAAACCGCTAAAGTTGTGGAGTGCCGATTTGTAAAAAAGGGCCTGGTCACTAGGGGGGTATAAACCTGTGGTCCTTAAGTGGTTAAGTAAAGTCCACAAAGTCTGAATTTCTGGGAAAATTAAATTCGCTGTGGAGCCGAATATTCTCATACTTCGTGGTAGAGAATAGATTTTCCTTGAAATAGTGTAAATATCCAAAACAAAATCATACTTACCTCACGCATTTGCTCGTGATGGACCAGACACCGCCGTATTGATTGCATGAACCCGGCATGTGGGGTGTACAGTGATGGGGAGCAGCACAATCGCCACTCCCTGTCGTTGCTCCCACTACTTACAAAGAAATGTGCTTTGTGACAAAATAATTTATCACAAAGCAAATTCTTTTGTAAAATTCGGCAAAGCAGGCGAATCAAATTTATGAATACTTCGCTCACCTAGTAGGCCGGTAAAAAAAATAAAAATAAAAAAAATTGTCATTTACATTTTCGGGTAAAATTAAGCAATTTTTTAGTGTATAGTACCACTGCTATACCTAGTAGGCCGGTAAAAAACATAAAAAATAATTGTCATTTACATATTCGGGTGAAATTAAGCAATTTTTGGGTGTATAGTACCACTGCTATACCTAGTAGGCCGGTAAAAAAAAAATAATAATAATTGTCATTTACATTTTCAGTTGAAATTTAACAGTACCACTGCTATACCTAGTAGACAGGTTAAACAATAAAATAAATTGTCTGTTTCATTTTATGGAGAAATTCACTAATTTTTGGGTGTGATGTACCACTGCTATACCTAGTAGGCCAGTTAAAACGGTTAAAAAAATATATAAAAATTGTCAGTTGCATTTTCTGTTGAAATTCAGCAATTTTTGGGTGTGATGTACCACTGCTATACTTATTAGACCGGTAAAAAAAACAAAAAACTTTTTCAGCTACATTTTAAGGTCAAATTCACCAATTTTTGGGTGTAATATACCCCTCCTCTACCTAGTTGACAGCTTAATAAATTTCAACAATTTTTATTTTACATTTTCGGGTGACAATAAACAATTGTTTTCTGTCATAGACCCCTGTTCTACCAAGTAGACAGGCTAATAAAGTTCTGTAATTTTTCTGTTACATTCTTGGGTTGACATTATACAATTTTAGATGTGAATAAACCCCTGCTCTGCATAGGTGACAGGGAATAACATTTCTAAAATGCTTCTTTAATTGATGCGCGCCACCTCCTTTAATTCAATGCTTAAACTTAAGCAAGTTGTACCACATTTGCACTTCAATAATTTGTCCCACATTTCCGCTATACTCTTTTGCCCAACATTTGCGCCTCAATAGCTTTTCCCACATTTCCGCTTGACTCTTTTGGCCCACATTTGGGCTTCTGTAATTTGTCCCACATTTGCGCCTCAATAGCTTTTCCCACATTTCTGCTCGATCCCACATTTTTTTTTCTCTAAATTTATCTCCCTTAAATTTGGTGTCTTTTTTTCTTATGGCCGGCCTGGAACACTGATTCCCTGCCACCCGTGATCACCATGGTAGGTCGCATAAAAGAACATCGAAAGTTGATAGAGCAGATATCAAATTGGATTGTAAACATCACGGGGACGTGCGACATGGTGGGGCAGTAAGTCTGCACACACCTACACGAACTAACTGACAGGGGTCAGCTCCTGCAACTTCTGGGTCTCCAAATTGGGCACATGGCCTGAGCTTGCCCTTTACACCTTGGAGGTGCTGACCTGCCCTGCAGCCAGTGTATTGTCTGAACGTGTGTTTAGTAGTGATGAGCGGCAGGTGCCATATTCGATTTCGACGAAATTCGCGAATATTCGATAGAATATTCGTTTTATATTCGTCGAAATCGAATATTCGTCATTATGCTAGTTATTGCGAATAATATGCGATTTAAAAAATCGCATATGCGATTTTTTAATTTTAATTTTTTTTTAATTTTTTTTTTTTCATTAAACTTAAAGGCTACTCTCCTATTGAAATCGCAAATGCGATTAATATAACACGAAATAATCGCATTTGCGATTTCAACGTAATTCTCAAATCCGACAGTACATTCTAGTATATGGAGACGTTCCCATGGTGATGGGGACGCTCCATGAGCATGGCATATAGCAGGGATCAGCAACCTTCGGCACTCCAGCTGTGGTGCAACTACAACTCCCAGCATGCACACCTCCATGGCTGTTCTCAGGACTCCCAAAGAAGTGAATGGAGCATGCTGGGAGTCGTAGTTTGACAACAGCTGGAGTGCCGGAGGTTGCTGATCCCTGGAATATAGCATTACTAAGTAAAAATCGCAAATGCGATTATTTCGTGTTATATTAATCGCATTTGCGATTTATTTTTTTTTTTTTTTTTTTTACTATGGTTGGCTTCAATGGTAGAATTAGCGAATATGACGAATATATTCGTTATATTCCACAAAACGAATATACGAATATATTCGTTATATTCCACAAAACGAAGATAACGAAGTATTCTGCATCTCAGTTATATCTACCTATTCATCAACTTCGCTAATTCTAGCAATCATATAGGAAAGTTTACTATAGAGACAGATAAGTATAATTCGCTATGCGATTATATGACTGCTTTTTTTTTTATATAAATAGAATAATTATAATACCTGATAATTATTATAATCTATTTATATAAAAAAGCAAAGTAATATAATCGCATAGCGAATTATACTTATCTGTCTCTATAGTAAACTGTCCTATATGATTGCTAGAATTAGCGAAGTTGATGAATAGGTAGATATAACTGAGATGCAGAATACTTCGTTATCTTCGTTTTGTGGAATATGACGAATACATTCGTATATTCGTTTTGTGGAATATAACGAATATATTCGTCATATTCGCTAATTCTACCATTGAAGCCAACCATAGTAAAAAAAAAAAAAAAAAAAAAAAAAAAAAAAAATCGCAAATGCGATTAATATAACACGAAATAATCGCATTTGCGATTTTTAACTTAGTAATGCTATATTCCATGCTCATGGGAACGTCTCCATATACTAGAATGTACTGTCGGATTTGAGAATTACGTTGAAATCGCAAATGCGATTATTTCGTGTTATATTAATCGCAATTCCGATTTCAACGTAATTCTCAAATCCGACAGTACATTCTAGTATATGGAGACGTTCCCATGGAGATGGGGACGCTCCATGAGCACGGAAGGCGGCAGAAGCGGCAACGGGCACTGACTGGAGCAGCCAGGAAGCCAGGAATCCAAAGGACAGGTAAGAACAACTTTAGGGAAGTGGGAAAGGAAAAAATATAACAATTAAAAAAAAAACAAAAAAAAAAAAAAAAAACGAATATTCGAAATTGCGAATTTATAGCACTATATTCGAAATATTCGCGAATTAGCGAAGTGCCGATATTCGCGAAAAAAATTCGCGATTCGAATATTCGCGCTCAACACTAGTGTTTAGCACGACTGGAGGATTATATTTCCCAATGTTTTGGGGTGTACTCTAATTTAAAAAAAATATATATACATTTAAAACTAAAAAGAAGTGTAGGCTACCTCCTCCTCCACCGCCACTTCCACCTACACCGCCACATCCGCCACCTCCTCAACCTCCTACTCCATATGGATCTGGTCCTCCTAGATCAAGATTATTATTTTTTATTTTTACATATTTTATATTATTTTGTCATTTCCCTATCCACATTTGTTTGCAGAGCACTTGCCATGCTCTTAACCACATTTTGACGATATTTGCAGCCCTCTAGCCCTTTCCATGACATTTTTACCGCCATTTTAGTGCTCATTACCGAAATTCGGCCGAACCTGTTGAATCTGAACATACAGGTGTCCTCTTAACTCTATTTATTATTATGTAAAACTGAAACAAACAACCAAGTCATATTTGGTATTGTCGCGTCCGTAAAAACCTGCTCTATAAAAATAGCTCATGATCTAAGCTGTCAGATGAACTTTGTAAATAACAAAAAATAAAAGGTCATAAAACAGTTATTTTTCTGTTACCTTGTAAAAGTAAGTAAAAGTGTGAAATGGATGGAAACTAATATCTGATGTCACATGGATTCCTTGTTGGGATACCAATATAGTTAATTAGCACATATGATTGCATTTAAATATTCACAAGGTAGTGCCAGTGTCTGTAGTAATATAACTGTCCTACATAGGGGTGTCAGTTATGGTGATATTACTGGTAGTGACAGTATTAGTCTTGTAGTAGTCTCAGTGCCCCCTGTGTAGGTTCAACAAGGAATAGTGGTGTTCATAAGTGGTAATTAACACAATCGTCTCTAGTTAGCAGCATTAGACCAGTGACAAAAAATGCTTAGATATACAGTACAGACCAAAAGTTTGGACACACCTTCTCATTCAAAGAGTTTTCTTTATTTTCATGACTATGAAAATTGTAGATTCACACTGAAGGCATCAAAACTATGAATTAACACATGTGGAATTATATACATAACAAAAAAGTGTGAAACAACTGAAAATATGTCATATTCTAGGTTCTTCAAAGAAGCCACCTTTTGCTTTGATTACTGCTTTGCACACTCTTGGCATTCTCTTGATGAGCTTCAAGAGGTAGTCACCTGAAATGGTTTTCACTTCACAGGTGTGCCCTGTCAGGTTTAATAAGTGGGATTTCTTGCCTTATAAATGGGGTTGGGACCATCAGTTGCGTTGTGGAGAAGTCAGATGGATACACAGCTGATAGTTCTACTGGATAGACTGTTAGAATTTGTATTATGGCAAGAAAAAAGCAGCTAAGTAAAGAAAAAGGAGTGGCCATCATTACTTTAAGAAATGAAGGTCAGTCAGTTTGAAAAATTGGGAAAACTTTGAAAGTGTCCCCAAGTGCAGTCACAAAAACCATCAAGCGCTACAAAGAAACTGGCTCACATGCGGACCGCCCCAGGAAAGGAAGACCAAGAGTCACCTCTGCTGCGGAGGATAAGTTCATTCGAGTCACCAGCCTCAGAAATCGCAGGTTAACAGCAGCTCAGATTAGAGACCAGGTCAATGCCACACAGAGTTCTAGCAGCAGACACATCTCTAGAACAACTGTTAAGAGGAGACTGTGTGAATCAGGCCTTCATGGTAGAATATCTGCTAGGAAACCACTGCTAAGGACAGGCAACAAGCAGAAGAGACTTGTTTGGGCTAAAGAACACAAGGAATGGACATTAGACCAGTGGAAATCTGTGCTTTGGTCTGATGAGTCCAAATTTGAGATCTTTGGTTCCAACCACCGTGTCTTTGTGCGACGCAGAAAAGGTGAACGGATGGACTCTACATGCCTGGTTCCCACTGTGAAGCATGGAGGTTGGAGGTGTGATGGTGTGGGGGTGCTTTGCTGGTGACACTGTTGGGGATTTATTCAAAATTGAAGGCATACTGAACCAGCATGGCTACCACAGCATCTTGCAGCGGCATGCTATTCCATACGGTTTGCGTTTAGTTGGACCATCATTTATTTTTCAACAGGACAATGACCCCAAACACACCTCCAGGCTGTGTAAGGGCTATTTGACCATGAAGGAGAGTGATGGGTGCTGCGCCAGATGACCTGGCCTCCACAGTCACCGGACATGAACCCAATCGAGATGGTTTGGGGTGAGCTGGACCGCAGAGTGAAGGCAAAAGGGCCAACAAGTGCTAAGCATCTCTGGGAACTCCTTCAAGACTGTTGGAAGACCATTTCAGGTGACTACCTCTTAAAGCTCATCAAGAGAATGCCAAGAGTGTGCAAAGCAGTAATCAAAGCAAAAGGTGGCTACTTTGAAGAATATGACATATTTTCAGTTGTTTCACACTTTTTTGTTATGTATATAATTCCACATGTGTTAATTCATAGTTTTGATGCCTTCAGTGTGAATCTACAATTTTCATAGTCATGAAAATAAAGAAAACTCTTTGAATGAGAAGGTGTGTCCAAACTTTTGGTCTGTACTGTACTCAGAATTTATTATGATATATATGATAAAAATCTACAGATTTATGGATTAACAAAAATAAAAATAGAATAAAAATACAAAATAAAATGGCAAATGGTGATTATTCAGTCAATTTCATATTGATTACAATGATCAATTGTGTTACAACAGTGACCCTCATAACGGTAATCCGTTATGAGGGTCACTGTTGTAACACAATTGATCATATATACCTGTGAAGTAGGAGAAGATTGAGGATTCTAGTTCTTTGTGATAAGATTAGTATGGGATCGAAATTCACATGTTATATTTAAGTGCACTAATAGAAGAATATAATAAGAAAGTATATGTTAAGATGTAATATCAGCAATTGCAATACCGTGACAATTGACCAGGTAGAAATAGAATTCATTAACAGTGGAATATCCTCCATCCTTAACTAAGAACCAGATATTTATACCATTGTAATCAATATGAAATTGACTGAATAATCAAAAGACGGCAAATTTTAGTTTTTGTTTTTGTTCTTCACATGTATGCATATCATGAACATGCACCGATTATCAATGATGCAATTGATTTAAAACGAATTGTCACAAAAATTGCTCTATTGTAACTCTCATAGTGCCTGACGAAGGCCAGACACGGCCGAAAACGTTTGCACAAAATAATTTCTTTGCCGCATATCCATTGAAAATAAAAACCCATGAAATAAAATCATTGCTATGATTTTGATTATAACGGGGCTGGGAACCCTATCTACAGCAGTAAAAATAAAAAATAAAAAAGCAGAACAGCCACAAAGTTTGGTACAAAAAAATATATACAGTATATATATATACACAGGTGAAACTCGAAAAATTTGAATATCATGCAAAAGTC
Source organism: Bufo gargarizans (assembly GCF_014858855.1). Taxonomy (NCBI): domain Eukaryota; kingdom Metazoa; phylum Chordata; class Amphibia; order Anura; family Bufonidae; genus Bufo; species Bufo gargarizans. The sequence continues at coordinate 696,685,247 of NC_058081.1, forward strand.
CATTTATTTCAGTAATGCAAACTAAAATGAATTGCATTACTGCAGCTTAACCTGTTCCGGACATAGGGCGCACCTGTACGGTACCTGTTCCGTACCTGTACGTCCTGAGTAGTTCCGATCACTGCCGCGTGGCGGGCGATGATCGGAACTGGGTGCCTGCTCAAATCATTGAGCAGGCGGCACCCTAGGACAATGCGCCGCCCCCCCCCCCCCCCCCCCCGTGTCGGCGATCTCAGCAAACCGCAGGTCAATTCAGACCTGCGGCTTGCTGCGCTTCCAGGTTATTCGGGTCTCTGGGGACCACCAATGACCATACTGCGATCCTGAGAGGTGATGGTGACATCACCTCTTAGGATCGGCTCTGATTGGTCGGCTAGGGCGGGCAGTTCAAATTACTGCAGCGCTTCTCTTCTCCTCGTTTTGTGTCCAGGAGCCGAGGAGAGAGGAGCGCTGCACGTGGATCTCCAGAGTTGCAGGGATCATCAGCCAGCACCCCCATCTGTGCTCCAGCACCCCCATCTGTGCCCAGTACCCCCATCTGTGCACCACCTTCACCAAGGTATTTAGGGAAAGGTTAGGGACAGGTTAGGGACAGGTTAGGTTAGGCAGGGATATTCAGGGAGATATAGTGGAAAAAAATAAATAAAATGTTTTTGATTGCGTCACCCTAAATCGGGTGTCTGGGGTCTACAGCACAGCTGTGTGACCCTGAACCCCCAAGGGTGCTGCAGCTTGCCCCCTTACCCCCCCACAACTTTTTTTGGGGTGCAAGCAGTTTTTGTTTTTTTCTGCGTACGCTGACTGTTAGCATCACACACCGCACCGCTGATCAGCGTTGGATGGCTCATCAATGAGTTCGAATTTTTTATTTTTCAAATTTTTTGCCCTCTATTTTTTATTTTTTATTTTTTTTGTCTGTTAGGTTTAGGGAAAGTTTGTGAACACCCCCACACACACACTCCCCTATGGCCCGCCGGATGTTCTCAGCCAAGGAGGCATACACCCAGCTTGTCTCGGAGTCCCAGAGTCCCAGTGAGGACGAGGATGACCCCACTTTCCTTTTGTCATCCGCGTCCTCCTCATCATTTAGCGAGGATGATGGGCCCCCAAGGCGGTGGAGCAAGGGGACCGCCATGCTAGGGACTCTGAGGCCCACGCTAGTACGACCAGCTCTGGGGCTCAGACTAGTTTTCCGGCCCACCAGATCAGTCCACCTGATGGTGAACTTTTCTGCTGTACCCCAGAGCATTTTGAGCCCGTGATTCCTGATTTTGTAGGCCAACCAGGAATCCAGATTTCCACAGTGGGCTTCACTGAATAGGACTATTTTAGTCTTTTTTTCAGTGACCACTTTGTAAATCTGATGGTGGAGCAGCCGAACCTGTACGCCCAACAGTTCGTTGCTCAACACCCGGGCTTCTTTTTGGCTAGGGCGGGTGGCTGGACTCCCGTCAGTGCAGCCGAGATGAGGACGTTTTGGGGCCTTCTGCTGCACATGGGCCTATTTAAAAAACCTAGTGTCAGGCATTACTGGAGTGGGGACGTCCTCTACCAGACCCCACTTTACAATACGGCCATGACACGTACCCGGTTTGAGGCCATTATGCAGATAATGCAGCATGTCCCCCCCAAGGTGATCCTGCCTATGAATGCCTGTACAAAATCAGGCTGATCATCGATCACTTTGGGGCCAAATGTGTGCAGGCCTATGTACCTGGAAGGGAGGTCGCGGTTGATGAGTCTCTCATTGTTTTCAAGGGAGGACTCATTTTACGCCAGTATGTTCCCTCAAAGCGGGCGAGGTATGGCGTGAAGCTGTACAAACTTTGTGAGAGTACCTCAGGGTACACTTACAAGTTTCGTGTGTACGAGGGGCGAGATTCCCGTATTGAACCCCCAGAATGTCCCCCCACTCTGGGTGTTAGTGGGAAACTTGTGTGGGACCTTATGCACCCACTGCTAGATAAGGGTTACCACCTGTACGTGAATAACTTTTATACTAGTATCCCCTTGTTCCAGTCCCTCGCCGCAGATCCACGTCCGCTTGTGGGCCTCCCTACCCACCCCCTCCAGGTACCTATCCCCAGGGGTGTGACCCGTGCCCTTACCAGTGGAAATGTCCTTGTACTATCCACAATTCACAGTAACGGCATCACCCCTATGCCTGTGCAAGGTACCGCTGCAACTGTCCTCAAGCCCGATTGTATCATCAACTACAATCGGTATATGGGAGGAGTTGACCTCTCTGATCAAGTCCTCAAGCCATATAATGCCATGCGCAAAACCCAGGCATGGTACAAAAAAGTGCGGTCTACTTGGTACAGGTTGCCTTGTACAACTCTTTTGTGCTGTCCCGGAGCGCTGGCAAAAATTCCTTCAGTACTATAAAGCAGTCCTCAAGGCCCTGATCTTTTCTGACCGGAAAAGAGCAGGCCCGGATCTTCCCTGGCCAACACTTTCCAGGTGTGGTCCCCCATACTGGAAAGAAGAGACGGACCCCAAAAAAGTGCAGAGTTTGTCACAGGAGGGAGATACGGAAGGACACCACTACTCAGTGTGACACGTGCACACTGAGTAGTGTGACAGTGTGACACGTGCATCCGGGCCTCTGCATTGATGGTTGCTTCAGGTAGTACCACACTTCCATGGAGTACTACATTTATATTCCCCTTCCCCAATTTAGCCACTGACAATCGGATAAAAAACTATGGTTCTCAGACTTGAGACACTAAAACAAAAAAAACAAAAAATATTTTGTAAAAGTAAAATAAATTTAAAAAGTTGACATATTAGGTATCGCCACGTCCGTAAGAATCTTTTCTATAAAAATACCCCATGACCTAACCCCTCAGATGAACACGGTCAAAAAAATAAAATAAAAACAGATGTCACCTTACATCACAAAAATTGTAAAAGCAAGCAATCAAAAAGTCATAAGCCCCCCAAAATAGTGGCATTAAAACCGTCCTTTCATCCCGCCAAAAATGATCCGCTACCTAAGATTATCGGCTATAAAAAAAAAAAAAACTGACTCAGACTTTGGAAATACTAAAATGTTTTTTTTTTGTTTATAAAAAAGATAAAATAGTGTAAAACATAAATAAATAAAAAAAATTGACATATTAGGTATCGCCGCGTCCATAAGAATCTGCTCTATAAAAATACCCCATGATCTAACCCCTCAGATGAACACGGTCAAAAAATTAAAATACAAACGCTGCCAAAACAGCAATTTTTTTTGCTAATTTTCCATTTTAATCAGTTTTTTTCCAGTGACAAAGCAAGGGTTAACAGCCAAACAAAACTTAATATTTATTACCCTTGTTCTGCAGTTTACAGAAACACCCCATATGTGGTTGTAAACTGCTGTATGACCAAACGGCAGGGCGCAGAAGGAAAGTAACGCTGTATGGTTTCTGGAAGGCAGATTTTGATGTCCTTTTTTTTGGGCACCATGTCCCATTTGAAGAACCCCTGATGCACCCCTAGAGTAGAAACTCCATAAAAACGACCCCATCTAAGAAACAACACGCCTCAAGGTATTCAAAACTGATTTTACAAACTTTATTACCCTTTAGGTGTTCCTCAACAGTTTATGGCAAATGGGGATGAAATTTCAGAATGTATATTTTTGGTAACCTTGCCTCACAAAAATGTAATATAGATAAACCAAAAATCATATGTACCCTGAAAATTGTCCCAACAAAACTGCCACCTTATCCCGTATTTTCCAAAATGGGGTCACTTTTATGGAGTTTCTTCTCTAGGGGTGCATCAGGGGGCTTCAAATGGGACATGGTGTAAATAAACCAGTCCAGCAAAATCTGCCTTCCAAAAACCACACGGTGCACCTTTCCCTCTACGCCCTACTGTGTGCCCGTACAGTAGTTTACAGCCACATATGGGGTGTTTCTTCGAACTAGAGAATCGGGGCAATAAATATAGAATTTTGTTTGGCTGTTAACCCTTACTTTGTTACTGGAAAAAATGGATTAAAAAGAAAAATTTGCCCAAAAAATTAAATTCTCAAATTTCATCTCCATTATCCAATAACTCTTGTGCAACACCTAAAGGGTTAACACAGTTTTTAAAATCGGTTTTGAATACCTTGAGGGGTGTAGTTTCTTAGATGTGATCAGTTTAATGGAGTTTCTACTCTAGGGGTGCATCAGGGGGGCTTTAAATGAGACATGGTGTAAATAAACCAGTCCAGCAAAATCTGCCTTCCAAAAACCACATGGCGCATCTTTCCTTCTATGCCCTAATGTGTGCCTGTACAGTAGTTTACGGCCACATATGGTGTGTTTCTACAAACTACACAATTAGAGAAATAAATGTAGCATTTTGTTTGGCTGTTAACCCTTGCTTTGTTACTGGAAAAAATGGATTAAAAATTGAAATTCTCAAATTTGATCTCCATTTGCCATTAACTCTTGTGGAACACCTAAAGGGTTAACAACGTTTGTATAATCAGTTTTGAATACCTTGTGGGGTGTAGTTTCTAGAATGGGGTCATTTTTGGGTGGTTTCTATTATGTAGGATTTGCTTCTAAACTTCTAAGCTTTGTAACATCCCCAAAAACTAAAATGGCATTCCCAAAATGATTCAAACATGAAGTAGACATATGGGGAATGTAAAGTAATAACTATTTTTGTAGGCATTACTATGAATTATAGAAGTAGAGAAATTGAAACTTGGAAATTTGCTAATTTTTCCCAAATTTTGGTAAATTTGTTATTTTTTAATAAAAATTTTTTTACTTCATTTTACCAGTGTCATGATGTACAATATGTGACGAAAAAACAATCTCAGAATGGCCTGGATAAGTCAAAGCGTTTTAAAGTTATTACTACATAAATTGACACTGGTCAGATTTGCAAAAAATTGCCTGGTTCTTAAGGTAAAAATTAGCTTGGTCCCTAAGGGGTTAAAATTCGAATTTTGTGAAAAGGTTCAATATTCTAGGCTTAAAGTGTCACACTCTAGTCAGCTAATTAATCCATATCCCCTGAGCAATGGGTACCTCAAAATTGTGACTTTGGGGTTTCATAAGCTATAAGCCATAATCATCCATTGTATAACAAATAAAGGCTTGAAATATCTCGATTTGCATGTACTGAGTCTATCCCATATGTTAGTTTCACTTTTTAAGTTGCATTACTGAAATAAATAAACTTTGCACAATATTTTAATTTTTCGAGTTTCACCTGTATATATATATATATATATATATATATATATATATACATACAGGTCCTTCTCAAAAAATTAGCATATTGTGATAAAGTTCATTATTTTCTGTAATGTACTGATAAACATTAGACTTTCATATATTTTAGATTCATTACACACCAACTGAAGTAGTTCAAGCCTTTTATTGTTTTAATATTGATGATTTTGGCATACAGCTCATGAAAACCCAAATTTCCTATCTAAAAAAATTAGCATATTTCATCCGACCAATAAAAGAAAAGTGTTTTTAATACAAAAAAAGTCAACCTTCAAATAATTATGTTCAGTTCTGCACTCAATACTTGGTCGGGAATCCTTTTGCAGAAATGACTGCTTCAATGCGGCGTGGCATGGAGGCAATCAGCCTGTGGCACTGCTGAGGTGTTATGGAGGCCCAGGATGCTTCGATAGCGGCCTTAAGCTCATCCAGAGTGTTGGGTCTTGCATCTCTCAACTTTCTCTTCCCAATATCCCACAGATTCTCTATGGGGTTCAGATCAGGAGAGTTGGCAGGCCAATTGAGCACAGTAATACCATGGTCAGTAAACTATTTACCAGTGGTTTTGGCACTGTGAGCAGGTGCCAGGTCGTGCTGAAAAATGAAATCTTCATCTCCATAAAGCTTTTCAGCAGATGGAAGCATGAAGTGCTCCAAAATCTCCTGATAGCTAGCTGCACTGACCCTGCCCTTGATAAAACACAGTGGACCAACACCAGCAGCTGACATGGCACCCCAGACCATCACTGACTGTGGGTACTTGACACTGGACTTCAGGCATTTTGGCATTTCCCTCTCCCCAGTCTTCCTCCAGACTCTGGCACCTTGATTTCCGAATGACATGCAAAATTTGCTTTCATCCGAAAAAAGTACTTTGGACCACTGAGCAACAGTCCAGTGCTGCTTCTCTGTAGCCCAGGTCAGGCGCTTCTGCCGCTGTTTCTGGGGAATGCGGCACCTGTAGCCCATTTCCTGCACACGCCTGTACACGGTGGCTCTGGATGTTTCTACTCCAGACTCAGTCCACTGCTTCCGCAGGTCCCCCAAGGTCTGGAATCGGTCCTTCTCCACAATCTTCCTCAGGGTCCGGTCACCTCTTCTCGTTGTGCAGCGTTTTCTGCCACACTTTTTCCTTCCCACAGACTTCCCACTGAGGTGCCTTGATACAGCACTCTGGGAACAGCCTATTTGTTCAGAAATGTCTTTCTGTGTCTTACCCTCTTGCTTGAGGGTGTCAATGATGGCCTTCTGGACAGCAGTCAGGTCGGCAGTCTTACCCATGATTGCGGTTTTGAGTAATGAACCAGGCTGGGAGTTTTTAAAAGCCTCAGGAATCTTTTGCAGGTGTTTAGAGTTAATAAGTTGATTCAGATGATTACGTTAATAGCTCATTTAGAGAACCTTTTCATGATATGCTAATTTTTTTTGATAGGAATTTGGGGTTTTCATGAGCTGTATGCCAAAATCATCAATATTAAAACAATAAAAGGCTTGAACTACTTCAGTTGGTGTGTAATGAATCTAAAATATATGAAAGTCTAATGTTTATCAGTACATTACAGAAAATAATGAACTTTATCACAATATGCAATTTTTTTTAGAAGGACCTGTATATATATATATATATATATATATATAGTGGGATGCGAAAGTTTGGGCAACCTTGTTAATCGTCATGATTTTCCTGTATAAATCGTTGGTTGTTAAGATAAAAAAATGTCAGTTTAATATATCATATAGGAGACACACACAGTGATATTTGAGAAGTGAAATGAAGTTTATTGGATTTACAGAAAGTGTGCTATAATTGTTTAAACAAAATTAGGCAGGTGCATAAATTTGGGCACTGTTGTCATTTTATTGATTTCAAAACCTTTAGAATTGATTATTGGAACTTAAATTGGCTTGGTAAGCTCCGTGACCCCTGACCTACATACACAGGTGAATCAAATTATGAGAAAGAGTATTTAAAGAGGACCTTTCACTCGTATACAAACTAAAAACTAACTATACCTGTGGGCAGAGCGGCACCCAGGGGTCCCCCTGCACTTACTAGTATGCCTGGGCGCCGCTCCGTTCGCCCGGTATAGGCTCCGGTGTCTCAGCTCCGTCTGTTGTATTGGACTGATTTTTTTGTAGGAGGCGTGTCCCTTGCTGCAGTGCTGGCCAATCGCAGCGCACAGCTCATAGCCTGGCTATATATATATATATATATATATGTGTGTGTGCCCTAAAGGATATAAAATTAATAAGTTATGATTTTGTTATGGTTGCGTTATGCATGCGGTTTGTGTGCGTTTCTTTTCAAAAACATTAGATGCAATGTGGAGGATATTATAATGTATTATTAAGGTCTATAGTTGCAGTGTTCCTTGATTATAGCCAAGTTGTCAATATAGTGTGTACATGATGAAGGGAAGGAATGGGGGTGGCGGCCCTCCAAGGAGGGGAGATAGAGGTACTGATAAACAGCCAGACACTCGAAGTCCCGTCCTCAAAGGGCACCCACCCTGGGTCTAAATTCAATAAGTATATGATTATATTATACATGCGGTTTATGTGCGCATCTTTTCTCAGACATAGTGGAGGTTAATGTAATGTCTTCATAGGGTCCACAATTGCAGTGTTCCTCGACTATTTGCAAATTCATTTTTGTAGAATGTATATTATGCATACATGATGAAGGGGAGGATCGGGGATGGGGGCTATCCAAGGAGGGGAGATCGAGGTGCTGGTAGACAGCCGGACACTTTATGTCCCGTCCTCAAAGGGCACCCACCCCGGATCTATAAGAAACCAAAAAGTTCCATCTCCGCATTCACACTTTTAGGAATCATGGTATTAAATTCGAAGATTCTCCTAGATTCAATTCTAGACATATTTGTGAAGTGGTTTCCACCTCTCCAACCTCGTCTAATTTTTTTGAAAGCCACAAATGTAAGTCCTGTTGGGTCTTAGTTGTGGTAATCTTTGAAATGTTTTGATACTGAATGTTGTTCATAGCCTTTTCTGATGTTTGTGATATGTTCTGCTACCCTTTCCTTAAAAGGTCTCTTGGTTCTTCCTATATACTGCTTATGACATGGAATTTGTTATAGAGGGAGTAAACTTCATCACAGGCCGCATGCACACGACAGTGGTGTGTTTTTTCTGTCCGCAAATCGCGGATCCACAAAACACGGATGGTGTCCGTATACGTTGCGCAATTTGCGTAATTGCATGGACAGCCTTCAATATAAATGCCTATTCTTGTCCACAAAGCGCAGACAAGAATAGGACAGGTTATATTTTTTTACGGGGCCACAGAACAGCACGGAGTGCTGTCCGCATCTTTTGCAGCCCCGTTGAAGTGAATGGCTCCGCATCCGAGCCGCAAAAACGACGGCTCGGATGCGGACCAAAACAACGGCCGTGTGCATGAGGCCTTAAAACATAATTATTTCAAATTTGAATCAGATTACTTACAAAACTGCGGCACAGCCATGGGCACCAGGTTTGCCCCCAGCTACCCAAACATCTTTATGGCACAATGGGAATCAGAGGTGATTTGGCCAAAGCTAGTGGGCAGCCTGGTTTTATGACATCGATACATAGATGACATCATCTTTATATGGCAAGACACGGAGGAGGACTTACAGAATTTCCGAACAGAAATTAATGAGAATGATAGAAATCTAAGATTCTCCACAAATATCAGCCGCACTCATGTGGAATTTCTCGATCTGACAATAAAAATATATGGGAACAAATTGAAATGCAATACATATCAGAAAACGGTCATGAAAAACAATTGCATTTTATACTCCAGCTGCCATCTGCCCAGATGGCTAATGAATATCCCAAACAGTCAATTCAGACGACTAAAACAAAATTGTACAAAAACTGTAATTTGAAAAAGAAGCCAATGATTTAAAACAACTATTCCTAGCCAAAACCTTTCCAACATAAATAGTGGATGCCTCCTTAAATAAAGTCAAAATGATGAATAGGAGAGATTTCTTCATCCCTAGCAACGAGACCATAAAAAACGACCAAAAAGGAAGATACAATCTGCCTAATATTGCCATTTAATGCTCAATATAAGACCATAAAAAAGATCATTATAAAACATTGGCATCACCTTTTGGAGACAAACTGATAGGCCCTCTACTACCAACAAACCCCTCAATCACATACATGAAAGCTCCCAATCTAGATCTGAATATAGCACCTTCAATTAAAAAGGTATCATCGGGAACTAAATCCAGTTGGATGATGTTCCAGGGGGAATAAGATAGCCAAATTCATCATATGTGACCTGGAAATATCCTCTTTTTTCTGCACATGTGTAAAAGCTGAAACAGCTATCCAGGACATCACAAGGAGCCTCCACCCATCTACTACGCCAACCAATCAAGAAGCCGCATCTCCACACAAGCCCAACACACCTCCAAACCAGCTACCACATGGGACGCCAAGTGAGACACCGAGGGCAGCGCCACCTGTGATACAGCCACGCCGCCGACTGAGGTAAGGAATCCTGAAAGAAGGAGCCATCTTCAAGCAGACAATGTAGATAGATATTTATGACAGTAACTAACTATATACCCAAATAAGTGATACTTAAAGTAGCGCAACTAACTACTACCGCTGGAAGGGTGAGGTTTTGATTAAGGCCTGATTACAAGGCACCAATCACCGGAGTATTGAAAAAAAAACAGATCTTTGTGCACATTAGACCCTTTTTTTTATATGTGAATTAAGCTCTGAAGATTTAATACACAAAGACTTCGGACTTACTATTTTATAATTATTCTTCAACCTTAACAACTTTTTACCATTTCATTCACCATTTGCCATTTTATTTTGTACTTTTATTCTATTTTTATTTTTTCTAATCCATAAATCTGTAGATTTTTGTTATATATATCATAATAAATTCTGAGCATATCTTAGTACTTTTTGTCACTGGTCTATTGCTGCCACCTAGAGACGATTGTGTTAATTACCACTTATGAACACCATTATTCCTTGTTGAACCTACACAGGGGGCACTGAGACTACTACAAGACTAATACTGTCACTACCAGTAATATCACCATAACTGACACCCCTATGTAGGACGGTTATATTACTACTGACACTGGCACTACCTGTGGATATTTGAATGCAATTATATGTGCTAATTAACTATATTGGTATCCCAACCAGGAATCCATGTGACATTAGATATTAGTGTGTCATCTATTTTTTACATTTTTACTTACTTTTACAATACCACGTAGGCAAAGGGTATGCCTAGGATAAAGCACCTATACCCCATAGCCTGAAGTAGGTGAGCCACTGACTCTTTTATCTGATTTACCATTTTTGTTACCTTGCCTCACAAAAAGTGTAATATAGAGCAACCTAAAATCATCTGTACCCTAAAATATTACCAAAAAAACTGCCACCCTATCGCATAGTTTCCAAAATTGAGTCACTTTTTTAGAGTTTCTACTCTAGGGGTGCATCAGGGTTTTTTCAAATGTGACGTGGCAAGTTAAAATTATCCCAGTGAAATCTGCCCTTAAAAAACCATATGTTGTTTCCTTCCTGCCGTGTGCCCGTACAGAAGTTTACAAGCACGTATGGGGTGTTTCTATAAACTACAGAATCAGGGCAATAAATATTTGTTTGGCTGTTAACCCTTGATTTGTTAGTGAAAAAGAATGATTAAAATACAAAATCTGCCCAAAAAAGTAAAATTCTGAAATTTCATATTCATTTTCAATTAATTCTTGTGAAACTAACTAAAGGGTTAAAGTTTGTAGAATGTATTTTTAATACCTTGAGGGGTGTAGTTTCTAAAATGAGGTAACTTTTTGGGAGTTTCTACTCTAGGGGTGCATCAGGGGGGCTTCAAATGGGAGATGGCGTAAAAAAAACAGTCCATCAAAATCTGCCTTCCAAAAACCATATGGCGTTCCTTTCCTTCTGCGGCCTGCCGTGTGCCCGTACAGCAGTTTATGACCACATATGGGGTGTTTCTGTAAATCTTCCAAAAAAATGAAATTCTGAAATTTCATCTCCATTTTCATCTCCATAAGGGTTAACGTTTGTAAAATCAATTTTTAATACCTTGAGGGGTGTAGTTTCTAAAATGGGGTCATTTTTGGGTGGTTTCTATTATGTAAGCCTCACAAAGTGACTTCATACCTGAACTGGACCTTAAAAAGCGGGTTTTGGAAATTTTCTGAAAAATTTCAAGATTTGCTTTTAAACTTCTAAGCCTTCTAACTTCCCTAAAAAAATTATATGTCATTCACAAAATGATCCAAACATGAAGTGGACAAATGGGAAATGTAAAGTAATAACTATTATATGAGGTAACACTATCTGTTTTGAATTTTGAAACTTGTACATTTTTTCAAAATGTTGGTAAATTTTGTATTTTTTTTTATAAATTCCCATAACAGAGATTCAGGCTTCATGTCAGCAGAGAATCGGTCTTCATGTCATAGCAGAGAATCATGCTTCACGTCACCCACCACTGGAACAGTCCATTGTCATATATTTAGGCCCCGGCACCCAGACAGAGGAGAGAGGTCCCGTAACAGAGATTCAGGCTTCATGTCAGCAGAGAATCAGTCTTCATGTCATAGCAGAGAATCATGCTTCACGTCACCCAACACTGGAACAGTCAATTGTCATATATTTAGGCCCCGGCACCCAGACAGAGGAGAGAGGTCCCATAACAGAGATTCAGGGTTCATGTCAGCAGAGAATCAGTCTTCATGTCATAGCAGAGAATCATGCTTCACGTCACCCACCACTGGAACAGTCCATTGTCATATATTTAGCCCCAGGCACCCAGGCAGAGGAGAGAGGTCCCATAACAGAGATTCAGGCTTCATGTCAGCAGAGAATCAGTCTTCATGTCATAGCAGAGAATCAGGCTTCACGTCACCCATCAGTGAAACAGTCCATTGTAATATATTATGGCCCCGGCACCCATACAGAGGAGAGAGGTCCCATAACAGAGATTCAAGCTTCATGTCAGCAGAGAATCAGTCTTCATGTCATAGCAGAGAATCATGCTTCACGTCACCCAACACTGGAACAGTCCATTGTCAGATATTTAGGCCCCGGGACCCAGGCAGAGGAGAGAGGTCCCATAACAGAGATTCAGGCTTCATGTCAGCAGAGAATCAGTCTTCATGTCATAGCAGAGAATCAGGCTTCACGTCACCCAACACTGGAACAGTCCATTTTCAGATATTTTTAGGCCCTGGCACCCAGACAGAGGAGAGGTTCATTCAACTTTGGGTTGCTCCACAATATAATGGTAAAATGAAAATAAAAATAGGATTGAATGAGGAAGTGCCCTGGAGTACAATAATATATGGTTAAGGGGAGGTAATTATAAATGTCTAATATGCACAAGGGATGGACAGGTCCTGTGGGATCCATGCTTGGTTCATTTTTATGAACGTCAGCTTGTCCACATTGGCTGTAGACAGGCTACTGCGTTTGTCTGTAATGACGCCCCCTGCCGTGCTATATACACGTTCATACAAAACGTTGGCCGCCGGGCAGGCCAGCACCTCCAAGGCATAAAAGGCTAGCTCTGGCCACGTGGACAATTTGGAGACCCAGAAGTTGAATGGGGCCGAACCATCAGTCAGTATGTGGAGGGGTGTGCACACGTACTGTTACACCATGTTAGTGAAATGTTGCCTCCTGCTAACACATTCCGTATCAGGTGGTGGTGCAGTTAGCTGTGGCGTGTTGACAAAACTTTTCCACATCTCTGCCATGCTAACCCTGCCCTCAGAGGAGCTGGCCGCGACACAGCTGCGTTGGCGACCTCTTGCTCCTCCTCTGCCTTCGCCTTGGGCTTCCACTTGTTCCCCTGTGACATTTGGGAATGCTCTCAGTAGCGCGTCTACCAACGTGCGCTTGTACTCACGCATCTTCCTATCACGCTCCAGTGCAGGAAGTAAGGTGGGCACATTGTTTTTGTACCGTGGATCCAGCAGGGTGGCAACCCAGTAGTCCGCACACGTTAAAATGTGGGCAACTCTGCTGTCGTTGCGCAGGCACTGCAGCATGTAGTCGCTCATGTGTGCCAGGCTGCCCAGAGGTAAGGACAAGCTGTCCTCTGTGGGAGGCGTATCGTCATCGTCCTGCCTTTCCCCCCAGCCACGCACCAGTGATGGGCCCGAGCTGCGTTGGGTGCCACCCTGCTGTGAACATGCTTCATCCTCATCCTCTTCTGAGCCACCTCCTCTTCCATCATCGCCCTAAGTGTTTTCTCAAGGAGACATAGAAGTGGTATTGTAACGCTGATAATAGTGTCATTACCACTGGCCATGTTGGTGGAGTACTCGAAACAGTGCAACAGGGTACACAGGTCTCGCATGGAGGCCCAGTCATTGGTGGTGAAGTGGTGCTGTTCCGCAGTGCGACTCACCCGTGCGGCTGCAGCTGAAACTCCACTATGGCCTGCTGCTGCTCGCACAGTCTGTCCAGCATGTTCAAGGTGGAAGTTACGCTGTAGCGCAGACAGGCGAGCAGCGGCAGGATGTGAATGCCGGAAGCGCGAACAGACAGCCCGCACTTTATGCAGCAGCTCTGACATGTCAGGGTAGTTGTGAATAAACTTCTACACCACCAAATTCAGCACATGCGCCAGGCAAGGGATGTGCGTCAAACCGGCTAGTCCCAGAGCTGACACGAGATTTCGCCCATTATCGCACACCACCAGGCCGGGCTTGAGGCTCACCGGCAGCAACCACTCGTTGGTCTTTTGTTCTATACCCTGCCTCAACCCCTGTGCGGTGTGGGGCCTGTCCCCCAAACATATGAGTTTCAGAATGGCCTGCTGACGTTTAACCCGGGCTGTGCTGAAGTTGGTGATGAAGGTGTGTGGCTGACTGGATGAGCAGGTGGAAGAAGAGGAGGAGGAAGCCGAGTAGGAGGAGGAGGCAACAGGAGTCAAAGAATGTTGCCCTGCGATCCTTGGCGGCGGAAGGACGTGCGCCAAACAGCTCTCCACCTGGGGCCCAGCCGCCACTACATTTACCCAGTGTGCAGTTAGGGAGATATAGCGTCCCTGGCTGTGCTTACTGGTCCACGTATCTGTGGTTAGGTGGACCTTGCCACAGATGGCGTTGCGCAGTGCACACTTGATTTTATCGGATACTTGGTTGTGCAGGGAAGGCACGGCTCTCTTGGAGAAGCAGTGGCGGCTGGGAACAACATACTGTGGGACAGCAAGCGACATGAGCTGTTTGAAGCTGTCTGTGTCCACCAGCTTGAATGACAGCATTTCATAGGGCAGTAGTTTAGAAATGCTGGCATTCAAGGCCAGGGATCGAGGGTGGCTAGGTGGGAATTTATTCTTTCTCTCAAATGTTTGTGAGATGGAGAGCTGAACGCTGCAGTGTGACATTGTTGAGATGCTTGGTGACGGAGGTGGTGGTGTTGGTGGTACATCCCCTGTTTGCTGGGCAGCAGGTGCCAACGTTCCTCCAGAGGCGGAGGAAGAGGCCGAGGCGGCAGCAGCAGAAGAGGCCGAGGCAGCAGCAGCAGAAGAGGTAGCAGGGGGAGCCTGAGTGACTTCCTTGTTTTTAAGGTGTTTACTCCACTGCAGTTCATGCTTTGCATGCAGGTGCCTGGTCATGCAGGTTGTGCTAAGGTTCAGAACGTTAATGCCTCGCTTCAGGCTCTGATGGCACAGCGTGCAAACCACTCGGGTCTTGTCGTCAGCACATTGTTTGAAGAAGTGCCATGCCAGGGAACTCCTTTAAGCTGCCTTTGGGGTGCTCGGTCCCAGATGGCGGCGGTCAGTAGCAGGCGGAGTCTCTTGGCGGCGGGTGTTCTGCTTTTGCCTACTGCTCCCTCTTTTGCTACGCTGTTGGCTCGGTCTCACCACTGCCTCTTCCTCCGAACTGTGAAAGTCAGTGGCACGACCTTCATTCCATGTGGGGTCTAGGACCTCATCGTCCCCTGCATCGTCTTCCACCCAGTCTACCTCCCTGACATCCTGTTCAGTCTGCACACTGCAGAAAGATGCAGCAGTTGGCACCTGTGTTTCGTCATCATCAGAGATGTGCTGAGGTGGTCTTCCCATGTCCTCATCATCAGGAAACATAAGTGGTTGTGCGTCAGTGCATTCTATGTCTCACAGAATAAGACCGGCACTCGGATATAGTTGAAAGAAACTGCTTTATTCAAGCATTAGACGATCAAAAGCAGAGAACAAATGAGTTGAGTAACAGCGACACGTGTTTCGGCTCTATGAGACTTTGTCAAGCCTAATACATCTATGCAAACTAGAAATTTAAATAGTGCGCCGTACCTGATGCTGAAAGCGTGGTGAGGTCACATCACCATGACTACCAGTATCAACAAATCATTATGCGCAGGAATTCATGTCAAAACTGTCACCAGGATAATCACTACTGAAGCAAAGCCATGGCCTGACATGAATTCCTGCGCATAATGATTTGTTGATACTGGTAGTCATGGTGATGTGACCTCACCACGCTTTCAGCGTCAGGTACGGCGCACTATTTAAATTTCTAGTTTGCATAGATGTATTAGGCTTGACAAAGGCTCATAGAGCCGAAACACGTGTCGCTGTTACTCAACTCATTTGTTCTCTGCTTTTGATCGTCTAATGCTTGAATAAAGCAGTTTCTTTCAACTATATCCGAGTGCCGGTCTTATTCTGTGATTCAAGTGGGCTGTCTTTCCCTGACTCGAGCACCGGGACCTACAGAGACGAGGAGTGCCGTCCGTACTTCATTATATTGCATTCTATGTCTTTCACCGCTGGGGAAGGGCTAGGTGGATGCCCTTGGGAAACCCTGCCAGCAGAGTCTTCAAACAGCATAAGAGACTGCTGCATAACTTGAGGCTCAGACAGTTTCCCTGATATGCATGGGGGTGATGTGACAGACTGATGGGCTTGGTTTTCAGGCACCATCTGTGCGCTTTCTGCAGAAGACTGGGTGGGAGATAATGTGAACGTGCTGGATCCACTGTCGGCCACCCAATTGACTAATGCCTGTACCTGCTCAGGCCTTACCATCCTTAGAACGGCATTGGGCCCCACCAAATATCGCTGTAAATTCTGGCGGCTACTGGGACCTGAGGTAGTTGGTACACTAGGACGTGTGGCTGTGGCAGAACGGCCACGTCCTCTCCCAGCACCAGAGGGTCCACTAACACCACCACGATCATGTCCGCGTCCGCGTCCTTTACTAGATGTTTTCCTCATTGTTACCGTTCACCACAATAAGACAAATATTATTTGGCCCAATCTATTGAATTCAAATTCAGGCCTTTTTTTACAGACACCTAACACTATCTGGCTACACTATCTGGCTATCTATTTAGGTATCGTATTACACTAATACAGGCACAGCAGTAACGACAGATTTAGCTGACTATAAATTTGAGGCCTATTATTTAGGCGCTGGGTGACAGGTATACATTTACGGACAGAATGGACTTGGAAATGCACAGTAGCGTGTGTGTGAAGTTATTGAGAATGACCCTATCTGCACCTTCAATCTAATATACCCTTTTATGGATAGATTTAAAGTAGGCCTGATACATCAGAAACAACTGATTTAGGGAATTGCTAAGTTGGGAATTGTATTTCAACCCAGAACAAAAACTGTGCTTTGACAGACACTAAATGAACTGACCAGCCTCAGCAATAACCACAGATTTAGCTGAATATAAATTTGAGGCCTATTATTTAGGCGCTGGGTGACAGGTATAGGTTTACGGACAGAATCAGACTTGGAAATGCACGGTAGCGTGTGTGTAAAGTTATTGAGAATGACCCTATCTGCACCTTCAATCTAATATACCCTTTTATGGATAGATTTAAATTAGGCCTGATACAGCAGAAACAACTGATTTAGGGAATTGCTAAGTTGGGAATTGTATTTTAACCCAGAACAAAAATATATCCTTTGCCAGACAGTATTACAATTGGTTAGCCACAGCTGAAACACCAGATTTAGGGTACTGCTATTTTGGCAATTGTATTTCACCCCTCAATAAAATAGCAAGCACAGCCAAGCCCCTGATGTAGGATATAGCAAAAAAATAACCACACTATTGATGGTTAAATGGACTTGGTGGCAGCTTTTGCTGGCGCACCACAAGACGCAAAATGGCCACCGATCACCCCAGAAAAAAGTGACTGAAAAACGCTCTGGGCAGCCTAAAAACAGTGAGCAATTGAAAAGCAGCAGTTCAATGATCCACAGCTGTAGATCGATCACTGAATTAAGTGTTTTTGAGGAGTTAATCTGCCTAATCTCGCCCTAACAGTCGCAGCTGCATCCTCTCCCTACACTGATCAGAGCAGAGTGACGTGCGGCGCTACGTGACTCCAGCTTAAATAGAGGCTGGGTCACATGCTGCTCTGGCCAATCACAGCCATGCCAATAGTAGGCATGGCTGTGACGGCCTCTTGGGGCAAGTAGTATGACCCTTGTTGATTGGCTGCTTTGCAGCCTTTTTAAAAAGCGCCAAGAAAGCGACGAACACCGAACCCGAACCTGGACTTTTACGAAACTATACAGTTCGGGTTCGCTCATCCCTACTCAACAACATCTCTTGGCATTGCTAGAGTAGAAGGGAGATAATATCTGCCAGGGAACTACGGCACTAAGAACTGTCTGTTACAATGTTGAAGAGAGTCATCACCTTAGAGAAGGAAAAATAAGGAATGGTACCAGTGGCCCAATAAGCATAAAAGGTGTATGAGTTCAGATGGCTGTCTGACTACAAATGTACTGCTAAGATCTCTACTGATGGAGGGTGGCTTTGGAAGTTTATGTGGGTGTCATTATTTGCAGCCTAGGCAGAGCTAAAGAGTAGTAAGCTCTGAACAACCAGACTGTCCACCTCTTGCAGATGGAGATAATGGACTTTATGATCCTTCAAAGCTTACAAATTCTTGCAGGTTATTTTGGACCACTTTACCAAGTTTCCAGTAGCAGTCCCTACCCAGGACAGATTGCAGAGTAGGTCAGAAGAATTTCCTCTTGCCTTATAGCTGTCCTGCCCAGTTGCATTCAGAATAAGGCCCCATGCACACGGCCGTTGTTCACGGCCGTGTGCGGGCCGTGGAACCGCGGCCTGGATCCCTTCCTGTGAGCTGGAGCGCACGGCGTCACTGGTTGCTATGACGCCGTGCGCCCCCTGCTGCCGGCACAGTACAGTAATACACTGGTATAGATCATACCAGTGTAGTACTGTATTGCGGCGGCAGCAGGGAGCGCACGGCGTCATAGCAACCAGTGACGCCGTGCGCTCCAGCTCACAGGAAGGGATCCAGGCCGCGGTTCCACGGCCCGCACACGGCTGTGAACAACGGCCGTGTGCATGGGGCCTAAGGGGCATGTTTCGAAGACAGAGTGACTTAAGAGTTATGCCAGTTATATAAGAGCAAGAAGACTACCACTGACTACAGTTCAGGAAATAAAGCCTCTGAGAATCTGAAATGGACCCTGCTACAGCTCCAAAAAACCTTGGAGGACCTGTAGAATAGTGATGAGCGGGAGGTGCCATATTCGATTTCGTGATATTTCGCGAATATTCGAATGAATATTCGTGTTATATTCGTCGAAATCGAATATTCGCAATTATTCCAATTATCGCGAATAATATGCAATTTATTTTTCGCGTATTGCGATTATTTATCTTGATAGTATAAGGCAACGTTCCTATGCTAATTGACTATGGCTAGGCTAATTTGTGTATTTTACGAAATTTCGTAATATTGCTCTAACTTCGTCTCTTAGAATATTACGAATATTCTAAAAGAAGAAGTTAGAGCAATATTACGAAATTTCGTAAAATACACATATAGATTGTAATTTAGCTAATATAGTGCTATAATCCCTTTTTTTTCCTCTAATTTTTTTTTGCCTCTTCTGAACTTAAGTTTTGTAATATATGTACACTATTAAAAATATTACTATAGCAGTATATTAGCTTAAATACAATCTATGTGTATTTTACGAAATTTCGTAATATTGCTCTAACTTCGTCTTTTAGAATATTACGAATATTCTAAAAGACGAAGTTAGAGCAATATTAAGAACATTTGCAAAAGCCGAAATTGCGATGCGAGTAATATAACACAAAATAATCGCATGAAGATTTCAACTTAGCACAGCCATATTCCATATTCTAGCCTAATATGGAATATAGTTGTGCTAAGTTAGCACTGCTATATTCCATATTAGGCTAGAATATGGAATATAGCAGTGCTAAGTTGAAATCTTCATGCGATTATTTCGTGTTATATTACTCGCATCGCAATTTTGACTATTGCGAAATTTCGTAAAATACACATATAGATTAGATTGTAATTTAGCTAATATGGAATATAGCAGTAAGTTGAAAACGCCACTGACTGGAGCGGCTAGGAAGCCAGGAATCCAAAGGACAGGTAAGAACAACTTTAGGGAAGTGGGAAAGAAAAAAATATAATAATAAAAAAAAAAAAAAAAGAATATTCGATTTTGCGAATATATAGAACGATATTCTAAATATTAGCGAAATCTCGAATTTGCGATATTCGAGAAAAAAATTCGCAATTCGAATATTCGCGCTCAACACTACTGTAGAAGAAGAGTTGGCCTGTCTATGTTATACCCACCTGCACAGCTCAAATACAGTAGGTATACAAGAACATATTACATCCTGCTACTAGATACTCCCCCCTTCCAAATAAATAATGTTCAAGAGGATTATATGATGTTCCCTCAACATGATAATGTCAGCCTATACTGAGGGTAAAGAATAGAAGCTGCAGACCTGGCTGGAAAGGCATCAGAGAAAGGTAGAAGAGATGTTACACAGTTACATAATTAACATGGTTGAAAAAAATTCAGAAATCTATCAAGTTCAACCAAGGAACAGGTGGGGTGTGAATTTTTTGAAATTTTCTTAAGAATTCATGTTGTTGAGTAATTTATGAAAGGCTTTTTTTTAAAACTGTCCACTGTTCCTTCTGTGGCCACATCCTGAGGAAGACTATTCCACAGATTTACAGGTCTTACAGCAAAAAAGCCTTGATGCCTCTGGAGACCTGAACTTTTTATTCTTCAGACAGAGGCCGTGCTCCCTTGTCTTTTCAGAGGATTTTACATGTGTAGTTCCCCGGATAGAGGGCACTATAAATTAATACATTGTAATTGTTTCCTATGACTAGCTTTCCATGTTCCTATTTAATAAATGTCCTTCTTACTAAGTATTGTATTTATGCAACTGTTAACTTATATTGCGTTTGATACTATGTGCCTGGTTTTCAGCAGGTGGCATAGGTCTGCTAGAGTCCTACAGACAAGAATGGAACTAACCATTCCATTCTTTTTCCCCTTATGGCAGAAGTGGGCTGTCCCGCTTTCCACCAAGGGAAGGGTTTTTCAGGTAGCTGTAGTTAGTTTAAATTGGACTTCCAAGGGACAACACATGGCGCAGTTAGGGAATGCTTGTTCCTCCTCCTGCTGTAGGAGCCGGGGAAGCAGCTCCTAAAACACCCCGCTCCTTGATTTTATTTTATTATAATTATTTTTATTTAATGTTTAGACAAAATAAACAATTGGTAATAAATTACATCGTTAGACAATCATTGTTCTGGATAATCGGTGCAGACATTGAGACATGGACAGGTAAATCAGTTGTTACACTAATTGGACTGCGTCACACATAGAAATATAAGAGTCCGATCTTGGGGAACACAATAGGTTGCTTCGTAAGGATCTAACCCACATAACCGAAGACCACATAGAATGATTCAATGTAAGAGGGAATATGAAAGAAAGTGAGAAGGCACAAGCTGAGGATTTTTGCCTAATCTCCAACTACATTTGTCTATGGAGGTAAAATGGTGTGGACAGGGAACAAGTATGTTATTTTTCAAAGCTGAGAGTTCAGAGCCACAAGATGCTGTTTCCAGGGTTGCCACAGCTTGATAAAACGGTCATGCTTCCTAGCCGTCCAACTAACCAACTCCTCCATCCTGTATATTTGGTTTATTTTGTCAAACCATTGCTCCTTAGAAGGAGTGTCTTGCACAAGAAGGGTAGGCAAGTTGGACCTTGCTGGGGACCATGTCTAATTGGGTAGCCACAGCAGAACCGCCTCTGGGGTCAGCTTAATATGTGTAGCACACAATTGGTTGACTATACTCTCCACCATTTTCCAGAACCCCTGTATGAGAGAGCACTCCCAGAAGATATGTAGAAGAGAGACAGTCTCCTTCTGGCATCTCCAGCAACTGTCACTTTGGGGCAGGCCAGATAGGAATAATTTTTTTCGGATAATTATACCACCTGGTTAAAACTTTCAACGAGTGCACCTGTATGCGCACACATTTGGCGAACCCATGTGATTTGAGACGTATTGTGACCAATTATGAATCCGTAAAGGACCTTTTCAGTTCCTTCTCCCAGCTCCCAATGAATGAAGGTTGTTTCAGTAGGGAGTCAGATAACATTGAGTGATATAGGAAGGAAATCCACCTAGGATGCTTAGCTTGAGAATTTAGAGATCTCTCCAGCCAGGTGTGGTCTCTAGGCACATTGCTCTGGAATATGATCCTCTTCAGGGAGCACGATAGTTCACGAGCATCCAGGAAATTTCCTGTATGCAACACCCCAGAGCAATAGCCCGAGATATCACTTTCCGAACCCAAATCCAAGAGAAGATCTTTGAGGGTCTTCCCCCTGAAACTGGATCAGAAGCTGGGGACACTAGCCCTAGATGGTAAGAGGTAATAAGGGATTAGGTGAACCGGTAAGTACACAGGAGGGGTCGACAAAATCTGGGTCTTTCCTTGTAAGGAGCAAAATATGGAATAGATTCCCTTCATGAGGCCAGCAAATGCATAGAGCGGTGTGGATATGCCCCACAGACTGGCCCACTGTTGGTCATTCAATGTGGCCCTTTCTATGTCAGAACCTAAAGGGGGTTGACCCTCCACACATAGCGAGATCCATCTCTTCAGTTGAATCACTTTGTAATACATCTGGTAACCCAAGGCCTCCAAGGGAGTGAGGGAGGATCAGATGTGCATAGGATATCTGAGGTCTCTTTTTCAGCCATAAAAAAAGAGGAAAAAATTGATCTCACCATGGGGAAGAAATTTTGGGTCAGGAAAATAGGGACCATTTGCATGAGATACAGTAGTTTGGGCATCACATAAGTGCTCAGCAGGTTCTTTATGCCCATCCAGGAGATGTATGAGATCAAAGGAGTATAGTTCGCTCCATACACATCCGAAATGTCTCTGGTTAAGTATATGCTCAAGTATTTTAGTTTGGATGACTGCCACTTGAAGGGCAGTGTCTTTTTCAGTTCACTGACTAAACTTGGAGGCGCTGATATATTGAAAGCCTCTGACTTAGAGTTGTTCACTTTAAAGTTGGAGATATCCCGGGGGGCGGAGCAAGCGCCTGACTGTGATGGCAGCATAGTTAGGAGCTCTCCGTGTCTGATCCAGTAAGGCACCAGCATATACAAGCTGACAGACGGCAGCATGGTGAAGATCGGTAACACCAGAGCTGGGGACACCTCCGGTGCCAGCAAGCAGCAAAATAATAACTGAGAAATGGATAGATTTCTCAAAAAAGCGGCAGCTACCGTGGCGGCCAGAGAAAGCAAGATGGCGCCGAACCCGCCAAGCAAGGTGAGCGAGCGGACAGCCAAAACATCTGAGGGGGAAAGCGGCATAGAAGACTCCCATGGCAAGACCGCGCTCCCCATAACTCGCCGCTTCCTGAAGCAGTCCTTGTGTAAAGCTATGGAGCCGATTCTGAGCTAACTCACAGCTATGCGTCAGGATATCCACCATATTGGCGATCGTGTAGTCTCACTGGAGACGCAACAGGCCACAATGATCAACCATCAAACAGCAACTGTGTCCTCCCTACACAAGTGCCGCACTTACCGTAACGACCTCGAAAACGCAGTGGAGGATCAAGAAAATAGGGGACGCAGGAATAATCTGCGCTTCAGGGGGATACCGGAGACCGCCGCGGCAGCAGATATTCTAGGAGCAGTAACTGCTATATGCTGCTCCTTGCTAGGCACCGACAGCCAGGCAGATATAATCATTGAGCGCGCACATCGGGCGCTCAGACCCAAACCCAAAGGGTCAGAACCGCCTAGAGATGTCATATGCAGGTTCCTAAATTTCCAAGTTAAGGCCGCGGTCCTAGAGGCAGCTAGGAGCCAAGAGGAACTTTCGTACGAGGATTCCAGCATCTCGATCTATCAAGACCTGGCGCCGTCAACACTGAAAAAACGAAGATCTCTGAAGCCCCTGACGGACTGGCTCAGGCTGAATAAGACCCCCTACAGATGGTCCTTTCCCTTTGGGATTTCGTTCTTTTATGCAGGCCGTCGCCTCAACATCAATACGTTTGCTGATCTTATGGGGGCATATGATCACCTGCAAATCCCACCGCTGGACATTGTGAACTGGGAGATGTATCAAGACCTCACGGAACTCCCGGAACTCCCGAAGGCTTCGCCATTTGAGCTTCCACGGACGCCGAAAGCCCAAAAGTTCAAGTGGAGGAACGCGCAACTTACACCATAGATACTTTCCTCATACCGTAACGACATGCTCTAATTGCTCTATTCTACTCGCTGGCCTTTCTCTGTACCTCTCACTCTAATCCTCCTGCTTACTATTCAACCCCTTCCTATCCTTTAATCTCAGCGAAATACTTAAGTTTAACCTCTTACCCTATACCCATTTCATTCCCCCCTTCCCTACCCCCCCCCCTCCTCATCTTCTTCTTTTTTCTTCCTCATTTTCTGACAAGCTCATTCATTGTCTGTCTATTAGTCGCATTTGACTAGCATTTAGTGCTTAGAGGATCACAACAGGGTTGCATAACCATGACCCTTGTGTCATTTATTGTTCAAACCCATCTCAATGGGTACCGTTATTTGAGACTCCTCAACCATGTTCTCTTTCGTTTTGTTCATTTTCTTTATACTGTTTTGAAGGTACATGTATTGTCTATCCTAAAGATCCAAAAGAAGCAAGAACTCCCTCTGGGACCCGGACTCGCTCGGCCCTCACCTCACACCCTCAGTAATAGTGCGCTCTCCTGGGGAAGGAAGGTCTCTCAGCAAGGTAACACATTGTACAACACATATCATGGCTGACCTATCATTTGCGTCATACAATGTCAAAGGCTTTAATTCTCCATCTAAACAGAGTCAGGTTTTCTCATTGTTACGCAAATCGGGAGCTAATGTCCTACTTCTCCAGGAGACGCACTTTAAATTTAATCATTACCCCAACCTATCACATGGCCACTTTTCCCAGTGGTATTACTGTGGAGGTAACTCCTCTGCTTCAGGTGGAGTGAGTATTGGGTTCCAGAGGAGAGTTCCCTTCCAATGCACCTCACACCTACAGGACCCTGACGGCCGCTACTTAATGGTCAAGGGTAGTATTGGTCCCCAGGTGTACACATTCATCAACCTTTATGCACCAAACACTGGTCACTATAGTTGGTTCTCCAAGGTTTTCCCCATCATTAAATCCTTCTCAGAGGGTCTGGTCGTAGCAGGAGGAGACCTTAATGCTACTCTAAACCCCCAATTAGATTAGTCAGCCTCAAAATCAGCTCTGGCGCTGAAAACTCTCCGTTACATTAGAAAAGGTTTATGGAGCCTTCACCTAATAGATGTCTGGCGCACGCTATACCCCACCACAACCGACTATACGTTCTACTCTCCCGCACATGGGACATACCAACGCTTGGATTACCTATTTGTATCTAAGCAACATCTCCAATTCTGCCATAATCCCCAAATAGGATCTATCCACCTCTCTGACCACGCCCCGATATCCCTTTCAATATCAGCCCCTGTCCCTAAACAGAATAAATTCACGTGGCGCCTAAACGAGTCTCTTTTAGGGAATCTAAAAACTAGAGATAGGATTGCTGAGCTCCTTGAGGAATACTTTACCCTAAATAAAGACCCAGATATCTCAGCCCTATCCTTATAGAATGCACACAAGCCTTTTATCCGGGGACACTTCATAAGTATAGGGGCTTACCTAAAAAAAGAAAGAAACAAAGAACTAGACTACCTTTTCCAGAAAATAAAATCCTTGGAATCACAACATAAACGCTCCTTCTCTGCCTCGCAACTCCAAGAGTTATCAGATACTAGAGCGGAGCTGAAAGCCATGCTACAACATTCTGCAGCTAAACTATTCCTGAATTCTCAACACAAATTTTTTGCTCATGGGGACAAAACATCCAAATTCATGATGAGTAGGATAAAAAATAGGAGATCGACAAATTACATTCACCAGATAGAATCCCCCCAAGGTTCGCCTTTATACTCTTCCAAAGAAATAGGCGCCCAATTTCGGGAGTTTTATGAAACTCTCTATAATTTGCCTCACACACTCACCCCAGAGGACCTGACAACCACCCTCAACTCCTTCCTAGACTCACTCCCTTTACCAACTATTTCTGAAGACCAGAAACAGAAATTGGCTTCCCCCTTCACTTTAGAGGAATTAGAGACTGCATTAAAACAGACCCCCGCAGGCAAAAGTCCAGGCCCTGATGGTCTTCCGGTCCAATATTATAGAACGTACCAACAATGTTTACTCCCACACCTACTGGCGGTATGTAATTTGGCCTTACAAGGAGAGAAGCTTTCCAGGGACATGACGCTAGCCCACATTACTTTGATCCCTAAAGAAGGGAAGGACCCTAAGCATTGTGCTAACTACAGACTCATTTCCCTCCTCAACATCGACCTTAAATTATTAGCAAAATTGTTGGCTAACCGCCTTGCAGCTTTCCTGCCATCAATAGTACATGGGGATCAGGTGGGCTTTATCAAAGGTAGGGAAGGTAGAGACAATACGGCTAGAGTATTGAATATAATGCAATTCTCCACCATTCGATCAAGACCGCTTTTACTGTTAAGCACGGATGCAGAAAAAGCATTTGACAGAATTAGCTGGTCTTTTCTGCAAAGCATCTTGACCCGATTTGGCCTACCTGATCCCTTTGTGCAAGCCACCTTTGCAATGTATGCCCAAGCTTCGGCCTCTGTTCTGATTAATGGTGATCTATCAGACCCCTTTTCAATTCAAAACGGTACTAGACAGGGGTGCCCATTATCCCCCCTGCTATTCGTCTTGGCCCTGGAACCGCTCCTCCTAAAATTGAGAACTGACTTGGGGATCCGAGGAGTAACACTGGAAGGTATAGACCACAAAGTTGCCGTTTTTGCGGATGATATTATGATTATGACATCCAACCCGAAGGAATCATTACCTGCAATCCAAAAACATCTAGATATGTACAGCTCCCTTTCCAATTTCAAAATCAACAAACAGAAATCACTAGTAATCTGTATAGGAATCCCCCAATCAACTCAAAGAAGCTTAGAAAGAGATTCCCCTTTCAACTGGTCCTCCCCTACCATAACATATTTAGGGATTAAAATTAGTCCTAAACTCTCTGAATTATTCTCATTAAACTATACTCCATTACTAAATGATATTTCCCATAGCATAAGTAAACTAGATATTCCAACCATCTCCTGGTTTGGCAGGAAAAATCTGCTTATGTCCTTGATACTTCCTCGCCTTACCTATCTACAACAGGTTCTGCCCATCCCAGTCCCCAAAACTTACTATAAATCTCTGAAAAAACTATTCCGATCCTTTATTTGGAGAGGAAAGAAGCCTAGATTGTCGTATGAGCTGTTATCACCCTCTAAGTGTTTAGGGGGCATTGCACTACCAGACCCAGAGTTATACGGAAAGGCAGTCTTACTATCTAGAACGATAGATTGGCTTAGACCTGATAACGCAAAGCCCTGGGTCGCGTTAGAACAAGAACTGATTCGCAAACCATTTAGATCCCTTCTATTAGCTCATGGAAGCTCATGTACGTTAACCCTCCTCACCATACCCTGTTATTCAGGCCACCATCAATGCATGGAAATGGTTCCAATCCTCCCATTGCTCAATTCCCTTTCCTTCCCCTCTTCTCTGCATTAGGGATATCCTGGGGACAGCATTACCCACAGTAACTGACTGTACTCCAAGGGAACTGAGGGATTTATCTGCCCCAATTCTTTCCTTCTTTGATACCAATGGCTCTTTACTCCAGCTTAAAGAGTTCCAAAAAATCTTCAATGCCGACTGCCTACACATTTCCTCCACTTCATACGTACATGCATATCTCTTACAACACATTTCAAAGAGCGACCTCTTTCGCCCTTTGCAGTGGTCAGAGATTCCCATCTCGGACCCTGTTCCCCCAAGAAGACTAATCTCGCAAATATACAAAAGAATCAACATACCCTCGCTTTTCACCAAACCGTCGTATATCCGACACTGGGAAAGGGATCTGGGCCAGGAAATTCCCTTCTCCATCTTGTCAAATGTATTGTCATCACCACACCAACTATCTAGATGTGTGCGCCTACAGGAAAATGGATACAAGATCCTAACCAGATGGTACAAAACACCGGATATTACAGCCCTGTATTCGCCTACAGCCTCTGATATATGTTGGAGGTGTGGTAATACCAGAGGTAATACCAGAGGAACCTTTCTCCAAATTTGGTGGGATTGCCCAATCATCATGACCTGGTGGAAAGAAATATTCCAGATTGGTAACTCAATCTGCAAGTCAAAAGTACAACTATCTGCGAGCAGAGCCCTCCTTAACCTCGATATAGCTAAGGAAGTACATCCTACGCCTTTTCTTTTCAAGCAGCTTTTGACAGCAGCCCGATTATTAATCCCTAAATACTGGTTGTCTACCTCACCTCCCCCTATAGAGAAGTGGAAATTAAAGGTCGACCAAATCTTCCGTTTTGAAGAAATTTCCTCATGGGAAGCGAGAAATCACCCGAAATTTCAACGCCAATGGCATCTGTGGCAAAAGTTTAGGCACCCAAGCTACTCACAGTGATCTTTTTACAATCTCTTCCATTAACATATCTCCCTATGTCTGTAACTTTTTTAGTCACCATTACCACTGACACAGAAAATTCCCGAATGGTGCTATATGTCTACATAAGTATTGGAAACAAAGAAAAGTATACTATGGCTGTATCATGTGTGAAACATGTTCTGACTTCTTTGTATATGCAACATGCCCTGCGAGGCATGTCAGTATCTTTACTTGTACCTTGTTGTGTTGTATAAAATAAAAATATAAATAAATAAAATAAATAAATAAATAAAAAAAAGTTGGAGATATCCCAAAACTCCCCAAACAACTTATTATTATGTGTGGGAAGGCAGTGCTAGGATTAGTGATCAGGATCAGCAGGTGATCAGGAAATGCTGCATTTTGGTGACAAACTCTTCCAACCTGCAGACCCTGAATTTGCTTGTGCTCCCGTATGGCCTGAAGTAACATTTCCATAACTAAAATAAATAAAGTTGGAGACAGGGGGCAACTTTGCCTGGTCCCATTTGAAATCTCAAAGGGAGCAGACAAGGTGCCATTAACTCTAATACTAGCACTGGGGTGTTTGTAAAGGGACATGATTGCTTGCACAACTTGACTAGGGATTCCAAAATGGAGTAAGACAGATTGGAGATATGTCCAGCACACTCTGTCAAAGGCCTTCTCTGGGTCAGTGCTGAGTAAGACCAAAATAATCTTTTTCAAGACTGCATGGTTTATGGCGTGAATGAGACGCACAGAGTTGTGATTTCCTTCCCTGCTTTAACAAACCCAGTCTGTTATGGATGAACCAAGCCAGGGACTAGAGAGCTAAGTCCACTAGCCAACACCTTTGCCCAGATCTTAACGTCGACATTGATTAAAGATATAGGTCGATAGGAGGCACATAAGCTAGGATCCTTCCCTTCATTTGGTAAAATGGTTATCGTAGCATTTAGTGCTTGCTTAGGGAGTGTCACCCATAAGACGCACATTGCACCAGGCCGTTAATCTAGGGATCATAATTGGGGAGAACTTTTTGTAATAGCCTATAGGGAGGCCATCAGGGCCCGGGGCCTTCCCCAGAGGCATAGATTTCAGGGTTTCGGAAATTTTCCTCATCTGAGATTGGCGACAATAGTTGGACCCTTGCTTCTTCAGAGAGACTAGGTAACGTGAGCTTAGACAAGAATCGGTCTATTGCAGCCGACTTATATAAATCTCCTGCAGCTACTGTGTTACCGGGTAAATTATAAAGTTAATTATAAAAGGTCACAAACTCTCGTGCAATATCTTTCGTTTCTGCAGTCTTACGGCCCGGACTAGTTGTAATGGAATGTATATACCCCGATTCTCTTTGTTTTTTTAATAAGGTGGGACATCATTTTGTTGCCTCTGTCCCCATATGCGTAAAACGTATACTTTGCATATTGGTATTGTTTTGCATACTGGACATTCAGATGGTCTTTCAGTTGTTGGCACAGAGACACCAGATCTGCATGTACATGGGTAAATTGGGACCTTTTCTGGATCATTTCAATAGTGGAGATTTGTGCTAAGAGTGAGTCTAGTATTTTCTGGCAATCTCTTTTAACTCTGACTCCAAGGCTTATGAGTTCACCCGTATAAAGGCCTTATGGGCTTCCCAAGTGTTTGAGACCGATGTATCTCCTGGGGGATTCTCTAGGAAATAGTTTCTTAATTTTTGGGAGATAGCTGAAACATCTGAAGGTCAATCTAGTAACGTTTTATTCAGTCTCCAGACCCACTCTTGCTCAGGCAAGTATCTAAAGGAGATTGTCGAAGAAACCGGTGCATGATCAGACAGTGTTATTGCACCTATATATCCACTCTCTTAAGTGCACCTACTAGACTGGTCGGAATTAGAATATAATCTAATCTCTGAAACGAAGAGTGGGCTAGAGACTGGAATGAATAATCCTTGGAGGATGGGTTGTGGAGTCTCCAAGAGTCTGCTAAGGACATGTCTCTAAGAGACTTGTAAATGTTGCTCAAGGACTTCTGTGAGTGGACTGAGCTGCCCATGGAGGTATCTAAAAGAGGATTAAGGGCAATATTCAGATCACCCCTACCAGGACGACACCTTCCACTAGTTGCCTAAGCTTATTAAGGGTATTTGTAATCCATGCAGCTTGACCTTTATTAGGGGCGTAAAGGCAGGCTAGGGTGAGTTTAAGGTTTCTCAAAGTACCTTTAACAAATAGAAATCGCCCCTCAACGTCGGGCAGAACATACGTAGATGTGAATGGAATGTTTTTGCCTATGCCTATACTTACTCCCCTAGAAGAGGATACATAAGTGCTATGAAACCACTGCTTATACTGCTGCTGAGGAAATTTAGGTACCCTATCCACTTGCAAGTGTGTTTCTTGCAGGAAGCATATCTCCGCTCCAGCTTTCTTTAACATTGTAAGGATTTGCGATCTTTTCTGGGGAGTGTTTAATCCCTTTACATTGAATGAAGCGAACGTGATGTCAACCATAATCCAACGGTTTTTATAGTCTTATTGTGTCTAATGACCTTTGATGTCTAGCTATGCCCATGTGAAATGAGTAAGTATATAACACGAACCAATGAAAATACATTATGAACATGTAAAATACGGCTATAAAAATGAACAATGAAGGAGCTCCCTGACTTTTGTGGTCGAGGGGACAAAGTGTGGGAGCAGGAGGACTTAGATAAGTTTTTCCTATACTGGTTCCACAGACCAGCCCCCATAGGTAACAGGGTATAGATAGTAAGCCCAGCTATACGTATGAGCCCCCCATAAGCCACATGACTATACCGTGCCATTGCTGGGACAACTATTGTAACTGAAACCTAGCTAGGAGCAGATAATGGCAGTCACAATGACCCAAACAAAAGGAACATCAAACTGTAACTCAAGGATACTACGGCGTATTAGTGAAGCCTAGGAGAACAAATATAGAAGCTGTGAACCAATGTTCCAGCGAGATGGAGGTAGACAACCCCGCAGGGTAAGTTCTGACGATCAGCCCAGTGGCTTCCTTAGGCCAGTCTGCTTGAATCTGCAAACCTCGGACCAAGCAGTTGTTTTAGGCAGAGGATGAAGTTGAGCTAGGTGTAGGGCTTGCGGCAGCCAAGACGGAATGTCCAACGGTTCCATGTTGAGCAGTGGCCACACTTTGTCGAGATCCGCAGGGGATTTGATGACACATCGCTTGCCTGCTATGGTTGCTTGTAGGCCAAAGGGGAACAGCAATCGATATGCGATGGTAGTTCATCATGAGGAACCGTCTCAGGTAAGCCTTTTACCCGCACATTTTTACGGCGGCTCCTATTCTCTTGATCTTCTATTAAATCCAAAAGCTGTGTCTAAAGCAGCGTTATGGGCCGCAATGTTATCCGCCATAGCCGCGCTGTGAGCAACTTGTAAATTCTGGTTTTCTTCTAACAGTTCAACTCTGTGTCCTATATGTCTCACCTCTGCTCCTTCTAAAGTCTTTTTGAGGTACCTCTTTGAGAAAGTGGCTGTATCTGCTGATAATCCATCGTCCTCAGTCAAGATGCAAGTGTTGCGCCATGATCTCCCAGACACTGTGCTGCAAAGAAATGTTCTGGCTCTACAAACCCACTACTCTAGTTCCTTTTGGCCTTAATTAGTCCCTAGAGTACGTCAATTACTAAAAGACCTAAGAGGAATATACAAAACAAAGATTGGATGAGGCCTCAGTAGAGACACACAACTTTTAATATATTATTAGGCCCTTTTCTTCTTTTTATCTCTCCCTCCAGGGAATCGCATTAGGATGACGTACTTTCACCCATATTGGACTTAGGTCTATAAGCATCTCTATATATTTGTACAGGTGGAGGTATCTAACATACCCACCATACGCGAACATACAGTGAACATTTATGGCCTGTAAATTGGTGGGACGGCCACATTTATCCTCGGTGAACTACAATAGTACTAAGGTGTATAACCACTAATATATATTTTATGCGATTATGACTCTTATCTAGATAGGGCCCCTCTTTTAAACAAGGGCATGACCCTAGACCTCCTTTTATGGGCCTATCACCTAGATGCCATTGGTCTGTTGATAGTTTGGTATGTTACCTTTGTCTACATTAGCAGGAAAAAGACCCTGCACCAAATCCCAATAAGTACACTGACATATGTGTGTATATATATATATAATTTCCCTTATAGAAGGGTTACAGATACAGTTGTAGACATGGGGATATCCCTGCCCCCAAATCTATGCCCTGAACCTGTCAGACCACATTTCATTTTATTTTTATTTTTAGGTTTCAATATTTATTACTTCTCATCTTGTAAGTGATATGATCATGTACCTGTTTTTTTTATTAATGCCCCATTTTTATATATTTTAAACCACGTGATCTGGCCTGTGGGAAATAGGCCAAGACATGTATGTGAGTAGATGTTACTTTTGATATTAACATGATTGATATTGTTAAGAAAATGCAAATAGAGGTGAGAGTATATCACGACTTTTCACCACAAGCTTAGTCTTACCATTTCCCCCCTAATGGTGCATCTTATATTTTATACTTTAGCCTGTGGCGAATATGCCTAGGTAATTTTATAAAAAGATTCTGACATTGCCCCATTCTCCCTTCCTTCTCGAAGGGAGATATCCTTAAGTCTTACTCTCCCCAGGGCCATCTTTGCCGCAGGGCAAAAGGGGCAGCTGTCCCGGGCCCAGTTGCTCCTGGGGGCCCAAGGGAGCTCTGTTTCCAGACTCCCATTCACTAGTGGGGCGTCGCTAGGTTAAAACATTCGGGGCCTGGGCCCCGGATGTTTTGTCCCAGGCCCCGAATGTCCTGCCTGCCTGCTAGATACAACTGTATTGCCGTACACGGATCTGCAATACAATTGAATTTAATACACTGGGAAGAGATGAAGGACCTGTGGTGACATCACAGGTCATGTGATCAGCAAAACAGGTTGTGATGGGATGACCTGGATGATGTCACCATCATGTGACCAGTGCAGGATTGGACCGGAGTGAAGAGGGAAGGAGCCTAATGCTGATGTCTGTATATCAGGACTGGAGAGGTAAGTGAAGGGAGAGACAGAGCAATGCTGGGAGTTGTAGTTATTTAACTGGGATGTATGTTAGGGCTGAAGGGAGGGATGTTATTGACATGGAACTGTGTGCTTGAGGTGGCTGGGGGAGTGAGTGATGTTATTTACATGGGACTGTATGTTGAAAGTGGATGGTGGGGGTGGGGAATTATGTTTATGTACATGGCACTTAATGTTTAGGCTACGTTCACACTTGCGTTTGGGGATCCGCCCGTGAGATCCGTTTCAAGGCTCTCACAAGCAGCCCCAAATGCATCAGTTTAACCCCAATGCATTCTGAATGGAAGGCGTTTTGGAGGCGGACCCCAAAATGCTGCAAGCAACGTTTTTGTGTCTGCATTGCCTTGCGGAGCCAAATGGATCCGTCCTGACTCACAATGTAAGTAAATGGGGACTGATCCCTTTGCATTGACACAAAATGGTGCAATTGTAAACTGATCCGTCCCCCATTGACTTTCAATGTAAGTCAGGACGGATCCGTATTGGGACTTAGAAATTCAAATCTAATACAAACGAAGTACAGGACAGATCCGCACGAATGCAAGTGTGAAAGTAGCCCTAGGGGGTGATGTTTACATGGAATTGTGCGTTGGAGGCGGCTGGGGAGGAGGTGATGTTATTTACATAGGACTGTATGGTGGAGAGTGGAGTATAACTGCAGGGGGCACTGCAGATCCAGGGGACATTATAGGCGGTCTTATTACTACTGGGGGCTCTATAGGAGGGTCTTTTAGATCCGCCTTATTTCTACTAAGAGCACTATGGGGGGCCTTATTACTACTGAGGGGTCTGTAGGGAGCTTTATTACCACTGGGGGAACTATAGAGGGTCCACAGGGGCGTAACTAAAGGCTCATGGGCTCCGGTGCAAGAGTTCAGCTTGGGCCCCCCTTCCCTCAGTGCTTTGTGTGTCTTCTTATGTGGCACAAGTGTCTTTGGGCCCCTTTATGCTCCTGGGCCTGGTGGCAACTGCTACCTCTGCACCCCCTATAGCTACACCCCTGGGGGGGGGGACAGCAAGCAGCAGGATAACACTGTGGGGACTCCAGTTGGGGGATAATTATAGAATGTGAGGAAGCTAAGATGTCTGTGTGTCACACTCTGCAGAGACGAGGCGGCTGAGAGAAGTTGTCCAGACCGAGTTGAGAGAGAAGATCTACAGAGAAGATGATGACAATGAGGAAACGTCACCTGGAGGCCCTGGACGTGACAGGTAAGTGCTGCTGTATAGCAAGTACTGCAAAAGGCGGGGGGGGGGCAGGATCCAGGGGGCCCAAGTAAATTCTTGCCCAGGGTCCAATCAATATTAAAGACTGCCCTGACTCTCCCATGCCAGTTCCGATGGGTGAAACGCAGTGCTGCGCTCCACAGTCAGCTGGGCAGTGCTCCGGCCTCCCACTTCCGGTCTGGGTGAGCGCCTATGCGTTACACTAGGATCAGATGTGACGTATCGGGACATTGGGGAACTGCCTCCCGGCCGATTCAGCTGTCTCTCATCACCAGTTAAGAAGCGACACCGCCGGTATATGAACGGTGTCCTCCCGAAATATATTAATCTGGTCTATGGCGCTGTTAAACCATATACTATAATGAAAAGACTCTTGCTTTCCACCATGGAACGCATTAGACTTCACTCCAGGTTCCGGTATGAACCTGGTTTCTATTGATTGGCACATGTATAAATATGTATGTACCTGTAAGTTGTATATTCTACATTTGCTCCTGAGGAAGGGGAACTTCTGTCCCCGAAATGCGTATCTCTGCTGAATAAACTGATTGATCTGAGGCCTTCATGCTGTGCTGCCATCTGTCACCACCACTCTACATGCGATCCTGGCAGGGGGGAATTTTAGGTCACAGGTGTTATGTGCTTATCCTGATGACCACCCCCCTAGTGAAGTGAGTGCATGATTATTTTAATTACTCTACATTTTATTAAGCTAAATATTTTATGAATGTATGTCATATTGTCTATTTAACCATTTTAATATTCCTACGCCAGTGCGATCACTGATGCCCAGCACTATGTTCACTCCTCGGCACCGAGTTCTATAACTCAGTTAGTGTGTATCCACGTATTATCGCTATCCTTATATTTGACCGCCAAGGTCACTTTTCCATGTACCTGCCTAATTGTACCATTGCCAATTTTTGATATTTATACTTATTGACGGAGTGGCTCTTTTTTTCTCTCCCTCCTTTCCTTCTCTCCGCTATTTTCTTTTTTCTTTTCACTTTAGCGGTGGGTGACGTTCTACTGTGAAACCCCTCACACTGACACCACCCAATTTCCGCACTCCTGACATTGCCATTTGAGAGTTTTCTTGATTGTTTCAGAACACTGCCTACAGAGCCGCCTTCCAGAACTCTACATTCTTCCACCTCCTCACAATCCAGCCCACACCCCTGTCGGCACCTAGTTTTATTTGATTCTTCTGTGGGATTTTGTGATCCCTCTAAGTTTGAAGTAACTTCCTCCTCTTTTTCTCTTTTTATTCCTACTATGTTTCTGGTAATGGCCACACCGCTTACCTCAGGTGTTGCTTATGTGGTCATTTAACCTTCCCTATTTATTGTGGCTTCTCCCACCATGCTGTGCGGTTTATAACTTCAGTCTTGTTGTGGATTGCTAGTGTTTGGATCTCGGCGGAGTTCCTGTGCTTCTATAGCCATTTTAAGTTAAGTGTCCTCTTTTCCTTTTGTTTATTGTCTGGGTTTTCTTGTGGTGCTCTTATCCGTGTAATTTGTGTTTATGCCTGAAGGAGACTCCTATTCGTCCTACCTTTTGGAGGAACAGGTTGCCTCCTGTCCTGACATTAGTACCAGGGTACTACAGGGTTAGTTAGGACTTTAGGTTCCTGTGTATGAAATCACCTACCTCTGGGATCATTTCACACTTGCAGTCAGTCAGGACTTTTGATTAGGGTTTCTCTAGGATGTGACCCGCTCCTTTCCCTCGTTTCCAGGCTTTTTCCTGTCACCCTTTCCCTCCTATGTTCGGTGAGGGTTTCCCTCCCACACCGAAGCGTGACACCAGGGTAATTCAGTAAACTACATTCAAGTTGTCCACTTCAAATTATTGCAGCAAACAATCCCCAGGGAGCGAAGGCCTGAGGTAGGACCATTGTAAGCAAGGATACTACACTAGGCCATATTATACCACTCAGACCTCAACACGAATATACTGGGGCTCCCATGGAACATATTTTTGCCAAATTTTTTGTGCGGCCCATTTATATATTTGTGAATGTTAATCATGTCCCCACTTAAATGTCACTTCTTAAGACTAAATAAATAAGTAATAAATAAGTAATTTGTTTATGTGTTCCTTATAACTAACACTGTCCGTGCCCCTTATCAGTTTAGTTGTAATTTTTATAGCTCCAGAGCATCCGTTCTATGGACTGGTGCCCAGTAGAGATGGCCTTGCGGTGCGCCCCACGGTCGTTTATCGGCGAGCTTTGCGTGTTCGCTGAACATATGGAGAAATTTGCGCTCGCCCTATTCTTTTACATTGTGAAGAACTTTGACCCATGACACATTTATCAGGTGGTACAGGACAGCCAATTGAGACGTTTCAGCACATGGACATACCTCCTACATTATAAATAAACCTGATCTGGCCGCCATTTTACATCCAGTCTTTTGCCAGTGTAGGGAGAGGTTGCTGTGTGGAGCAGGGACAGGCTGTAAGGGACACTAAACGCTAGCTAATAGGGCCACAAAAGTCATTTTAAGGACTGGTATAGGTGTGCTATCGATATGTGTGATACACAGAGGGGTGCAATATACTTCTAATATACTTTTATAATGAGTCAAAAAGATCCTAGCTCTATATATTGATCACCTGGAAGTCAGGGGGTTAGGGGCTTACTAGGGCCATTTTTATATAGGGTAAGGTTCCGGATGAGGTCACTCTTATCAGGACGGGTGGTCTGTGGTTAGGCCATCAGGGCCAGAATAGCACCCCCCTGTAGGGCAATATCAGGGACAGTTCTTTGCCCACCCTGTCCTTCAATACCACATCATCATCTAGTCCAGGGATAGATGTTTTTGCTTTCCCTCCAGGATTCATGGATGTGCACCGGAACCCCCCGGATTGTGGTAGGACATATGGTTTCTGATTTAGTGCCGCCGAGCACTTATTATTGCCGACCACATCTATGCTTTATGCTTAACTTTAATAATTAAATTTATTTTCATTTTGAGGGATATCTTTTCCATTCGCAGGTCCGCGGAACGGGTGCAGACCTATTTATTTTCAATGGGGCCGAATTGTGCTGTCTGCATCTGCGGATCCGCACTTCCATATCTGCGCTTCCGTTTCCTCAAAAAAATAGAACATGTCCTATTCTCGTCCGCAATTGCAGACAAGATTAGGCATTTTCTACTATAGTGCCGGCGATGCGCGGTCCACAAATTGCGGAATGCACATTGCCGGTGTCCGTGTTTTGCGGATCCGCAAAACACTTACGGACATGTGAATGGACCCTCTTAGTAACATTATTAAAGACTACATTTTATCTTTATGTATATTCTAATAGTTTGCCTTCCGTGTACAATGTTATAATATACTTTCTATGTTAGACAGTATATTATAGTGCATTTGTATTGTGCGGCAGTTGTGTGCGGTTCTGCTGCGATACTGCAGGTATATAGAGGGGCAAGCGTTATTGGGACAAATAATTTCTACTGGTGTTATATACCAGTCGCCACCCAAAAAAACAGATTGAAGCGGGGTGTTATATACCAATATACTTTCTTTATAGTGCATTTGGGTACTGTAAAGTCATTTACGCATGCCCAAAAATTATATAGCCAATATTTTGCATTGAAAAAAAAAAAAAAAAAAAATATATATATATATATATATATTTATGGAGATTGCAAATTTGAATACTACATCTGGTGCGTCACTGTCCATGTTGTGGGACTATTTGTGCACATCTAGTAATAATTTCTTGGCTGCAAATATGAGCTAAAGGTTTTTAAGGTTCGCCTGCCATTAAAATTAATGTGACCTGCCGCGAACTTGCGGTTCGTGAACATTTGATCGCGTTCGCGAACTGTCCTGGCCGATGTTCGTCCATCACTAATGCCCAGAACTGAACTGCATATTCCAGATGAGGCAGCACTAGAATTGTAAACTGGTAATATTACATACCTGTCCTGCGAGTCTATGCCTCGTTTATGACTTGACAATATCCTACTACCTTTAAAAGCAGCTGATTGACATTGCATGCGGTTTTTTAATCTACGATCTACGAGGACACCCAAATCCTGTAAGTGACTCTCCCAGTGTTGCCTCTCCTACGACATATGATGCATTGAGATTATCACTACCCAGATGCATAACTTTACATTTATCTACATTGAACCTCATTTGCAAAGTTGTTGCCCAAACACTAAGTCCAAGTATTTTTTGGATATCATTCATAGACTGCACAGTATGATGAGCGGCATAGGCAATATTTGTTTTCAAGATAGTTCAAATTTTTGGCATAATATTCGCAAGTTCTAGAATTAGTGATCATAATTCGTCGTCATTATTTTCACGATTGCACAAATCGGCACTAATGATACGCATATTTTTTGCGCAATACGTGCAACTTCACATTTTATCAGATCTGAGTAGATATTACTGATTGATGCACTAAGTATTGTTGTGACATCACAGCACTATGTCTGTAGCATGTATGTATGGACAGCAGAGAAACAGTAACTCCCATCATACTCATACATCAGCTACACTATATCACTATCTAACCTTCACTGTATATATATATATATATATATATATATATATATATCTAACTAATGCAAACGGATAAGGAATAGGATCCAGATGAAAGCACAGGGCACGGCAATGTCACTGCTCTCTGTCTCAATACTGGGAAAAAAAAAAAAAAAAGACTGCTGGGGAGGTTCTTATATAGTAAGGGGTAGGCCATTTTCCTATTGGTTGCTAGGGATGTTGCTAAGCTCAGACAAAGAAATTGCAGCCTTCTCATTGGCCAACAAGCAAGAAGGGAGGTTACTGATGAAAAAGAAAAAAATCTAGAATATTCACAATTAGGAATATATACAGTCAGGTCCATAAATATTGGGACATACCCATTTCTAACATTTTTGGCTCTATATATCACCACAATGGATTTGAAATTAAACTAACAAGATTTGTTTTTAAGAATGTTCCATACAGTTGTTTTGGCCGCGCCTAATGTTTTTGCTATCTCTCTGATGGGTTTGTTGTGTTTTTTCAGACTAATGATGGCTTCACTGATAGTGACAGCTCTTTGGATCTCATCTTGAGAGTTGACAGCAACAGATTCCAAATGCAAATAGCACACTTGAAATGAGCTCTGGACCTTTTATCTGCTCATTGTAATTGGGATAATGAGGGAATAACACACACCTGGTCATGGACCAGCTGAGGAGCCAATTGTCCCATTATTTTTGGTCCCTTAACAAGTGACAGGCACATATGCAAACTGTTGTAATTCCTGCACCGTTCACCTGATTTGGATGTAAATACCCACAAATTAAAGCTGACAGTCTGCAGGTAAAGCACATCTTGTTTGTTTCATTTAAAATCTACTGTGGTGGTGTATAGAGCCAAAATGTTAGAATTGTGTCCATGTCCCAATATTTATGGACCTGACTATCACTATATTCTACATCTTTGCGAATTCTCAGTGTCAATATTTGCAATAAAAATTAGCGATTAGAATATTCGCGATCAACAACACACAGTACTACATAGCTTGATGTCATTTGCAAAATTAGAAACAGTGCTATTAATCCTTTCCTCAATATTATTAATAAATAAATTAAATTATAAAGGGCCCAGCACTGAACCTTAGGGTCAGCACTTATCACCTGGGACCATTCACAATAGGAATCATTGACCACAACTCTCTCGACACGGTCCTTCAACCAGTTTTCAATTCAATTACAAACTATACTTTCTCAGCGTATAGACCTGATATTGCCTATTAAACAACTTTGCTCAACACTACAGAAAGTGCAGAATTATTAGGCAAGTTGTATTTTTAAGGATTAATTTTATTATTGAACAACAACCATGTTCTCAATGAACCCAGAAAACTCATTAATATCAAAGCTGAATATTTTTGGAAGTAGTTTTTAGTTTGTTTTTAGTTTTAGCTATTTTAGGGGGATATCTGTGTGTGCAGGTGACTATTACTGTGCATAATTATTAGGCAACTTAACAAAAAACAAATATATACCCATTTCAATTATTTATTTTTACCAGTGAAACCAATATAACATCTCAACATTCACAAATATACATTTCTGACATTCAAAAACAAAACAAAAACAAATCAGTGACCAATATAGCCACCTTTCTTTGCAAGGACACTCAAAAGCCTGCCATCCATGGATTCTGTCAGTGTTTTGATCTGTTCACCATCAACATTGCGTGCAGCAGCAACCACAGCCTCCCAGACACTGTTCAGAGAGGTGTACTGTTTTCCCTCCTTGTAAATCTCACATTTGATGATGGACCACAGGTTCTCAATGGGGTTCAGATCAGGTGAAAAAGGAGGCCATGTCATTAGATTTTCTTCTTTTATACCCTTTCTTGCCAGCCACGCTGTGGAGTACTTGGACGCGTGTGATGGAGCATTGTCCTGCATGAAAATCATGTTTTTCGTGAAGGATGCAGACTTCTTCCTGTACCACTGCTTGAAGAAGGTGTCTTCCAGAAACTGGCAGTAGGACTGGGAGTTGAGCTTGACTCCATCCTCAACCCGAAAAGGCCCCACAAGCTCATCTTTGATGATACCAGCCCAAACCAGTACTCCACCTCCACCTTGCTGGCGTCTGAGTCGGACTGGAGCTCTCTGCCCTTTACCAATCCAGCCACGGGCCCATCCATCTGGCCCATCAAGACTAGTGTTGAGCGCGAATAGTCGAATATCAAATTTTTTCCGCGAATATCGGCACTTCGCTAATTCGCAAATATTTCGAATATAGTGATATAAATTCGATATTTCGAATATTCTTTTTTTTTTTTGTTTTTTTTTATTGTTATATTTTTTTCTTTCCCACTTCCCTAAAGTTGTTCTTACCTGTCCTTTGGATTCCTGGCTGCTCCAGTCAGTGCCCGTTGCCGCTTCTGCCGACTTCCGTGCTCATGGAGCGTCCCCATCACCATGGGAACGTCTCCATATACTAGAATGTACTGTCGGATTTGAGAATTACGTTGAAATCGCAATTCGATTTTTTCAAGTTATAATAATCGAATTTCGAGCAATCATATAGGAAAGTTTACTATAGAGACAGCGAAGTTTAAGTCGCTATGTGATTATATTACTTTGCTTTTTTTTATAAATAGAATAATTATAATAATTATCAGGTATTATAATTATTCCATTTTTTTTTTTTTAAAGCAGTCATGTAATCACATAGCGAATTAAACTTATCTGTCTCTATAGTAAACTTTCCTATATGATTGCTAGAATTAGCGAAGTTGACGAATAGGTAGCTAAAACGAAGATGCAGAATACTTCGTTGTCTTCGTTTTGTGGAATATAACGAATATATTCGTCATATTTGCTAATTCTACCAAGCCAACCATAGTAAACCAGGTCCAAGTTGAAATCGCAATTCGATTATTTCAAGTTAGAATAATCGAATTTCGATTTTAACTTAAAGGCTACTCTCCTATTGAAATAGCAATGCGATTAATTCAAGTTATAATAATCGAATTTCGATTTTAACTTAGCACTGCTTTATTCCATATTAGGCTAGAATTAACGAATATGGAATATAGCAGTGCTAAGTTAAAATCGAAATTCGATTATTATAACTTGAATTAATCGCATTGCTATTTCAATAGGAGAGTAGCCTTTAAGTTAAAATCGAAATTCGATTATTTAAATCGCATATTAATCGCGATAACAAGAATAATGACGAATATTCGATTTCGACGAATATAAAACGAATATTCTGTCGAATATTCGCGAATTTCGTCGAAATCGAATATGGCACCTGCCGCTCATCACTAATCAAGACTCACTCTCATTTCATCAGTCCATAAAACCTTCGAAAAATCAGTCTTGAGATATTTCTTGGCCCAGTCTTGACGTTTCAGCTTGTGTGTCTTGTTCAGTGGTGGCCGTCTTTCAGCCTTTCTTACCTTGGCCATGTCTCTGAGTATTGCACACCTTGTGCTTTTGGGCACTCCAGTGATGTTGCAGCTCTGAAATATGGCCAAACTGGTGGCAAGTGGCATCTTGGCAGCTGCACGCTTGACTTCTCTCAGTTCATGGGCAGTTATTTTGCGCCTTGGTTTTTCCACACGCTTCTTGCGACCCTGTTGACTATTTTGAATGAAACGCTTGATTGTTCGATGATCACGCTTCAGAAGCTTTGCAATTTTAAGAGTGCTGCATCCCTCTGCAAGATATCTCACTATTTTTGACTTTTCTGAGCCTGTCTAGTCCTTCTTTTGACCCATTTTGCCAAAGGAAAGGAAGTTGCCTAATAATTATGCACACCTGATATAGGGTGTTGATGTCATTAGACCACACCCCTTCTCATTACAGAGATGCACATCACCTAATATGCTTAATTGGTAGTAGCCTACAGCTTGGAGTAAGACAGCTTGCATAAAGAGGATGATCTGGTCAAAATACTCATTTGCCTAATAATTCTGCACTCCCTGTAGTCATCACCAATGCAATGTAAACTGAGTCTAGTGTGCAGGGAGCATTGCATTAGAGTGGCAGTAAATTTAGCAGAGTTGTCAAAATTGTCAGTTACCATTTGTGAACGGTGCAGGTCCTGCCTCTGTGACCTGCACCCGTGTGGCGAATAAGCCATGACTGGTTTTGGTGTTGACCAAAATGAGGGAAGGGATTTAAATTACTTCGCACTATTATGATGTAATCAATGGTTTATTGGATATAATAATTACAAATTCTGCACATGCAATTTCATTTTATCCCCCAAAAAATTCTCAGGACTGGGAAGAAATCTTCTCTA
Source organism: Bufo gargarizans (assembly GCF_014858855.1). Taxonomy (NCBI): domain Eukaryota; kingdom Metazoa; phylum Chordata; class Amphibia; order Anura; family Bufonidae; genus Bufo; species Bufo gargarizans. The sequence goes on from NC_058081.1 coordinate 696,728,563, forward strand.
AGATGTCAGTGTCATGTCATCCTTTGATCAGTGGTTTCTTGATTTCATCGTATGACTTCACCTGTGTGAGAAGTAGTGCAAAACTAAATCAATATAAATCACATTTTTAGGGAATGTTACTAACAATTTATTTTATATCACCGTTATAGAAATCCCCAGTGGTGTTATTTTGGTGTATATTATACTGGTAAGAGAAAAAAAATATATATGGTTCTCCAGCAGTTGCAAAACTATCACCCTAAGGCCTAATACACACAACCCTGTGGATCCATTCATTTTTATGGGGCTGAAAAAAAAGTGTCCGTTTTGAAAATTGACATGTCCTATTCTTGGCCGTATTGCACACAAGAATGGTATTTTCTAGTAGTGGGAGTGAGAAAAATGGGGATTACACATGAAAGGTGTCCTTATTTTGCAGATCTATTGTTTGTGAACCACAATACGGAAGCAGTCGTGTGCATGAGTCCTAAGTCTGCATCTGTCAGAGCATGCTAGGGGTTATAGTTTCACTAGAACTGGAAAACTGTAGGGAGATCACTTAACAGAGTACATTTAATCCAATATAGTACATACTAACAGTAATCAAATACAAAACAAAAAAAATACACTCTTGAACATAAAGACTGATTAATGAACCTCTATTGCTCCATTTGTGATCTAGAGCTCAAAATACCTCACAAAGTTAAATGAAAAACTTCTGCCTGCCCACAGCCACCACTAGGGGGAGCTTAACAGTCTACTGTATTGTTCAGTTTGGTATACAGTATAAATAGTCTGCAGTCTGTCTCTGACTGCCCCATAGTGGTGACGGAATCAGCCAGAAATCTATTATTGAAATGTATAACTGAACGGGAGATTCGGATCTCTGTATCAGGAAATGGAGTGATAGATATAGTATAAAATAACACAGAATGTTGGTCCTCTCATTGACTGGAAGAAGATGGAGCAGAAGATAAAGAAGGTATACCTTGAAGCTCATAGGCCACTATCTGTAACAGGGCCCAGACTTATTGTGAATTTGAGCCCTTACAAGCATCAGAGCTTATAGAGCTACACCACTGGGAAGGAAAGGAGAGAGGAAAATACGGGGACAAGAAAGAAAATATAAGTGCAAAAAAGAGGAGAAACAGTGTAAAGGAAATGGCCTGATGGAGGAGAACAAGGAGGACGAAAAGATAAGGAGAAGGTGAAAGATGAGAGGAAAATAGGGAGAAGAGATAGGAAACAAGAGGATAGTGGAAGAAAAAGGAGGAACTGGATGTAATAAATATGAAGTAGGGAGAACAGTAACAAGAGGAAAAGAAAAAGACGAGAGAAGCGGTAAAGGAAGAAAGTAAAGAAGATAACACCAAGAGGACAAAAAGGAGGAGAAAATGAAGAATAACAAAAAGGAGAAGGCGAAGACAAAGAAGGAAGAGGAGAGAAAAAAAAATACTAAAAAAGAATGTCATTACATGTCTAGATCACTTAGAGATCTGGTGCCATCTTACCTTTGAACATTGTTTCTTTGGGATACATGTATTGTCAGGACCTATGACATACCCTTTCCGTATACATACACATCCATTTTTACAACTTTGGTCACAAGCAGTATCCGATACTGGACAGTAAGCCCAACAACCAGTACAACGTGACGGTACAGCTCCTTTAGGGCAAGTTTTGATTTTAGAGGGACATTTTCCCAGTGGGATGCATTTATTATCAGGACCTATGACATATCCTTCCTGTGTACACACACATCCTTCTCTACAATCAGCAGTACACACTAAATCCGGTTTTGGACAGTAGGACCCACAACCAGAACAATAATCTATTTTTGCTCCTTCAGGGCAGGTTGTCTCTGTGGAGAGAAACATCAAGAAGCTAGTACCGTGAAAATGGAGGGAAAGCCTGTTACCAATCAATACACATCTAATGTATAACAGCAGAACATCTAAGATTATCAAACTACAAATTATGACATAATATGCAAGGTGGAGACAACAACTCATGATTGAAACTCATTTGAGGGGACTTCTGCATCAGTATATTGTTTGCCTATCCTTAGGAAAGGTCATCAGTATCAGATTAGTGGAGGTTGGACCTGGCACCCTTACCAACAAGCTGTGTATGGTGCTTGTACAAGCGCTGCAGCCTCTTACATTTTTACATTGGCCCATCTACCTGCCCACCATTTTCTTAGTAGTGGTAAAGGAGTATTTTTGGCACAGATTATGGTGCGAACGTTATTTGCGTCACAATCTGCGACTTTTCCCTGCTCACACCAGGTGTAAAAAAAAAGCAGGTATGGCATGGCCGTCTCAATTGTCATTCTCTACGCCTGTTTTAGGCATATAAAATGGCCTTAATTTAAGCCAGCAGGGAAGCTGACCTACATTTAGACCAGCGGTGGATGTGATGAAGTTATGCAGAGGCCAGCGCTTCTAAATACATAACTTTGGAGGATCCACTGGTAACTAAAAGGCTTATCAAAACCTGAGTCTAAAATGCTGGTTATAATAAATGACCCCCTATGTGTCTATATATGTGTGGGTGGTCACCCAGTGGTGTCAAAGGTCCTTCTTGCATATTCTGTAAATGAGTTACAAAAGAGGTCTAGCTTTGAAAAATAAAAATAAAATCATTTTTCTAATCTGGTCAAGAGGAAAGTTATGGAGGGAAACAAATAGGGATTTACTGAAACAGAGTTATCTAATTCTCTTCCAAGGTGGAACTACCATATGTCTAAGTAGATTTAAGTAACATCCATCTTATCTTAAGATGTGAAATATGCTTTTCCACTTCACTCACCTTGTTTACCAGAAGAGTCACTTGGAGCAGGATTAGAAAAGACCAAAGAAATAACTAAAAGTAATTAAAAAGTAAATTATGGGTTAACTTTTTGCTATAAAATGTTAAAAATTATGTTCTGTGAAAGACTATATAATTATAGTAAAAATGTAATATAATCATGCATTATTGTTTAATATAATACATATTTATTTAAAAAAATTGTCAGTGTTCAATTCTTTTAATACCTGAACAAAATATCAGAAGAATCTTCTTTGTAGCCATCACTGCTGAAAGTGTACAATTGTGCTTTAAGGAAAAAAATTAAAAATTAAAAAAAGTTAAAAAAAAGTGGGAAATGGTAACATTTAACATTAAGAATAGATTATACATACAGAAATACAATGTACACACATTACCTGCCAGTTAGTGCTCCCCAGGATATGATGAAGATGAGGAGATCCAGACTTTATACCTCTGCTCTTCTATCGAGGAACTAATCAGAATCTTTCTAGAAACTTTTTGTAACTTCCTGAAGGAAGGATTATTAGTTGACTAGAAAGTTCAGCTGCTTAAGAGCATCTCCTGGACTGAAGCCAAATCGATGCCTTTCATACATCAAGTCTTGAGAAGACAGATTTTTACGGGTATGACAACAATAGGCGTAATTACACTCTGAGTCAAATATTTGCTCATATAGAATGGGCGAACTCTGTCTCCTCCTCATGCATGAGTGATTACATCACCTAGATACTTGGGTGGCTGTCACAAACTTTCTTCTTCTCACGGCACAAATGCCTTTTTTGAACTTGGGTGGCTTGTTCGGGTCCACCTTAGAGACGAGAGAATCAATTCTATACAAATTTGATTTGTTATGAATTTCACAAAAATGTATCCACCAAACAAAGTTTTTGCGATTCATTTCAGTTGAAGTGCGTAAAAAGGGAGGCTACCACCACTTTACTGTGAAGATTAGCAGGGAAAACCATAAAGGAGAAGGAAAAATGGAGGATCACATGACACTGGGAGGAAGTGGGGGGGGGGGGGGCAAGGGCTTGTCCTGTTTGACTCTGAGGCTGACAGACAGCCTGGAACCAACAACCATGGGCAGGATTCAGTAAGGTCCTTATCTGAGAATGTCATAGAAGGTCATCCTGTGTTCATTGTACGCGATTGGCGTGCCTACCTCCAATGCCAATGCTGTTAATGGACTGGTAGGATGTTGCCGTATGCAAATTATTTAGTAAACAGTGATAATTTAACAAAGAGGTTTTGTGTATATATTATGGCAAGTTACTTATTTTGCTGGGCAGAGCTTCTGGGGAGGATAAGAACCTCCACAGTTGTAGCAGGTTGTGAGGCACATGTGGCTTCTGTTTGCTGCAGAAGATGGCTGCTCTTGCATACGCAGTGATGGCTAACATCCGGCACTTCAGCTGTGGCGAAACTACAACTCCCAGCATGCTCCATTCATTTCTATGGAGTTCTGAGAACAGCCAAGTGGGTGTGCATCTTGGAAGTTGTAGTTTTACCACAGCTGGAGTGTCGGAGGTTACCCATCACAGGTCTGGGTTCTCTATAAGTTCAACTTGTTTTTCTGCTGCATCATTAATACGTGCAGTATCCAGCAACTTTGCTAAAGACATGGTGGGATGTCTCCTTAAGGGCTCATGCACACGACCGTATGGAGTTTTCAGTGTTTTGCGGGCCGGATTCATTTCAGTAGTGTTTCCGGTTCAGTTTCATTTTCCCGTTCCGTTTTTTTGTATGGCATATAGAGTATACAGTAATTACATAGGAAAAAATTGGAATGGGCATAACATTTTCAATAGATTGGTATTCATTCCATTTTTGCGAAACAAAGACATACGGAGTACATTCCGTATGTTTTCCTTTTTTTTTGCGGACCCATTGACTTTATGTAGCCACGGAACTTGATTTGCGGGCAATAATAGGACATGTTCTATCTTGGAAAAACGGAAACTGAATGCACACGGAGTTACTCCCATTTCTTTTGCGGACCCATTGAAATGAATGGTTCCGTATACGGAACCATAAAAAACTGCCCGTATGCGGAACGCAAAAAACAGTTGTGAGCCCTAACAGATAAAACACATTCTTGTATGATTTGCATTTGAACTTCCTTGTCTACATCTGCAAATTCACAGTAAACTGCAAGATGTCTTAAGCAGGCATGATATTCATCAATAGAGATGGCGGTCGTTTCGCAGTGAACTTTGCGTGTTCGCAATTCTCCGAACATATGGCGATGTCCGCCGGCACCATATTCTTTTGCATTGCGCCGAACTTCGACCCATCCATCAGGTGGGACAAGACAGCCAATTGAGTCGTTTCAGCACATGGACATTATAAATAAACCTGATCTGGCCGCCATTTTACATCCAGTCTTTTGCCAGTGTAGGGAGAGGTTGCTGTGTGGAGCAGGGACAGCCTGTTAGGGACACCAAACGCTAGCTAATAGGGCCACAAAAGTCCTTTTAAGGACTGGTATAGGTGTGCTATCGATAGGTGCGACTTACTGAGGGGTGTAATATACTTATAATACACTTTCTAACATAGACAGTATATTACAGTGCATTTGTATTGTGCGGCAGTTGTGTGCGGTTCTGCTGCAATACTGCAGGTATATAGAGGGGAAAATGCTATTGGAACAACTAATTGCAACGGGTGTGATATACCTGTTGCCCCCCCAAATATTGATTAAGATGTTTGATATACCTGTAATCACAAAATACTATTGAGGGCTGTGATATACCCCTTGCATGCCTAATTGTTGGGGCCTGTACTCCAGTGGCCTACAGTAACATTTGTATCCATTCCTCAGTACATTATACAGCCCTCACCCCTGACCACCAGGACCAGGTAGCGCTCTGTCAGTACATGACGGCCTCACCTCTCCTCCGCTGTGTACTGGTGCTTATTCTGACACTAAGGCCTCATGCACACGGCCGTTGCTCTGGTCCGCATCAGAGCCACAGTTTTTGCAGCTTGGATGCGGACCCATTCACTTCAATGGGGCCGCAAAAAAGATGCAGACAGCACTCCGTGTGCTGTCCGCATCCATTGCTCCGCAAAGCAGACAAGAATAGGCAGTTCTTTTAATGGCTGTCCATGCGGTTATGCAAATTGCGGAACACACACGGATGCCATCAGTGTTTTGTGGATCCGCAATTTTCAGACCGCAAAACACACAACGGTCGTGTGCATGAGGCCTAAGGCTGGGTTCACATCCCATTTTTGCCATCCATTTAATGTATACAGATGCCTCAGACTGATGCCGTACAGTGGCGTCCGTTCACCAAACAGTTCCATTGTAAAGAAAACATACTTTAACTAATGCATTTTTTTACTGGACTCGGTAGGATACGAAATCATGGAGTGTTGCACATTTGTATGTATCAAACCTATAGGAAAAACGTGATGTGAACCCACTGGGGGAAGCATACAAAAAATTTGCTGTGGGGCCCAGTCAGTTCTAGCTACATCACTGCACAGCTCCTTCTCTCCTCCAGGCCCGGCCCAGGGGTGATGTCATGACGTGTGTCTCACTGCTGCAGCGGGCCGGAGGAGAGATGGAGCACAGGGAGCTGCGGTTAGTGAGTGACAGGACCGCCGGCTCCCCTGTGCCCCAGCAATGATGGGTATGTGAGAGGGCCACTGGGGGGGGGGGGGGGGGTCATTACACTGTGAGGGCCACTTACACAGTATAATGACCCCCAGTGCCCCCTATTTAGTATAATGATCTCCAATGACCCTCCATTCAGTATGATGGGGGCCACTGGGGGTCATTATTCTGAATGGAGGGCCACTGTGGGCTCAATATACTGTATAGGGGCCACTGGTGGTCATTATGCCGTGTGGGAGCCACAGAGGGGCATGTAAATGTACAAAAATGCCTCAAGGGGGCCCACTGGGATTTATCGCCCAAGGGCCCACATGAACCTGGAGCCGGCCCTGCCTCCAGCCACAAAAATCACAAGTTCTTTTCTGTCAGCTGAATGCCTAATGTTTGGGGCACGTACTCCCGTGGCCTAAAATACTTTTCTAGTCTCCAGCAGGGCACATTTGAGAGCTTCAATTTAAGACGCATAAAAATGGCCCCTGATTAAAATACATATTTATGGGCAGGGCTGCATACGTATTGGTCGTGGGTAAGGCATGCCAAACCTGAACTATATGGCTGAGTTGTGCCTGGACGTGGGTAGGCCTGGAGAGGGCAAAAAGTCAAGGACACTATGTTGACTAGACCAATTATTTGTATTTTTCCAACACGCATGACCTATAACGCCAATAACTGAAAAGCCTGGGAGATCTCCCTGTGTGGACTGGGAACGTACCTGCCGAATCAAGATGATCTCCAGCGCCCCATTGATCGGATAACATGAGTTTGAAGCTGATGATGCTGCCCCGATGTGGCATGAATGGCCCAAAATGACTCTTGGGTCGTACCCAAGACCTGCCGCCAGGGAGCAGATATGGGACGTGAATTTGTTTGAAGAGAGTGGCTTGTTCTTGAAGGGCAGGAGAGGACTGACAGGAGGTGCTGTTTGCAATAGGGACATTAATTTATTGAGGATCTGGACCGGGCACCAGTTATTCTGGGTGGGAAAATATTTATTTCCGTGGGCGGCCCCATCTGGCTTGTCTTGGTCAACGGGATACTGAGTATGTGGTAGTTATTATGCCAAGACAGCTGTTCTATGCGGAGACAGCCGTGTCCCAGAGAGCTGCTAGTGAACTCTCCTAACCGGAGGAAGCCATAGGAACATGGCCTCTTGAATTACCGCTGGTAAAAGGCCCAAAAAGGGTTGCCGTCCAGTGCAGAAGACAAATCCCTGAACGCTCGCTGGACACTGGCTGTGTGCGGGTGGAAGCCTGCTCTGCGTTTTTTTTTTTTTTTAGATTCCCCTGAGAGCCGCATTGATGGCCTGGTTGGACAAAAATGGAAGAGCGACCTGGGTTATTAAGTATGAAGTGGTGTTGGAGGCCTGGTAGGCACAATTCGATGGCATTGTACGAAAGCTTCTGTTGGGAGAGACAGAAAGCTATGAACGCCAATATGTAAGATATTTTGTCCCAGCCACCCTGAGTATAGAGAAGTCTAAACTATCGAACGCTTTCCACCCAGCTCTGTAATTCCTGGTCGTATTTGGAGCTAACGACTGTCTTATGAGGTGTTTCGCTGCTGAAACCGCCTTTACCCTTGTTGCGCATTTCTTACCTTGTGGAGGCCTTGTCTGATTTGAGAACGATAGTGGCCGGAAGACACTTCTAGGAATCTGAGGGGAACATTAAGTTGATTAAATAACGTAACCGTGGAAATCGGATGAGGACCACGAGACCCCTTGACCGTCCAGGAGCCCCCTAACTAAAGGCCGAGCCTGGATAGACTGAAGTGGCATGTGGCAGCTTTAACATGACATATAGCGTGATAACAGCAGCGGCTGGGCCTGACGGTCCAGTTGTCACCCAAACATTTAGCTTGTCCTGGGGAATCCAGGAGACGAGACAAATGGCATGGCATGACAACAGCAGTAGCTGAACCTGGGCGGTCCCGGTGACATACATCATTTAACATGGCCTGGACGATCCAGGTAACACTCGGCCTGGCGATCTAGGTGACATACCACATTTAACACGGCCTGGACGATCCAGGTAACAGAAAAAGACATAGCTGGTAACGGCAGCGGCTGAACCTGGGCGATTCAGGTGACATGCAACATTTAACATGGCCTGGACGATCCAGGTGACGTACAACATTAAACTCGGCCTGGACGATCCAGGTGACATACAACATTGAACTCGGCCTGGACGATCCAGGTGACATACAACATTGAACTCGGCCTGGACGATCCAGGTGACATACAACATTGAACTCAGCCTGGACGATCCAGGTGACGTACAACATTAAACTCGGCCTGGACGATCCAGGTGACATACAACATTGAACTCGGCCTGGACGATCCAGGTGACATACAACATTGAACTCGGCCTGGACGATCCAGGTGACATATGACATTTAATCTGGCCTGGGCTATCCAGGCAACAGACAAAGACATGGCTGGTAACAGCAGCGGCTGAACCTGGGCGATCCAGGTGACATGCAACATTTAACATGGCCTGGATGATCCAGGTGACATACAACATTGGACTCGGCCTGGACGATCCAGGTGACATACAACATTGAACTCGGCCTGGACGATCCAGGTGACATATGACATTTAATCTGGCCTGGGCTATCCAGGCAACAGACAAAGACATGGCTGGTAACGGCAGCGGCTGAACCTGGGCGATCCAGGTGACATGCAACATTTAACATGGCCTGGATGATCCAGGTGACATACAACATTGGACTCGGCCTGGACGATCCAGGTGACATACAACATTGGACTCGGCCTGGACGATCCAGGTGACATAACAACATTGAACTCGGCCTAGACGATCCAGGCGACAGATAAATGACATAGCCGGTATTTGCAGTGGCTGAACTCGGACGGATCGGATAACGTACGGGCCTGTTTGAGACTGTTCGCTCGTCACTGTCAAATCCTCCTGGCTAGGACATGTGTTGGAAAGCGATGAGCCTATTACGCGCAATCGTAGACCCCTGGTACCTGCTGGCATCGTGAGGCCCCGCCTCCATATTATGAAGCAACCCCAGCCTGCATGGTCCAAATAAACCTTAACTGACCTGTTTGTCAAGTTAATATGTATATATTTTGCAATATTGCCCCCGACACAGGCTGGGTGCCGGTCTACTACTGCCCGACTTGCCGCCGGCACCCGATGTGCCCACTGCTTCTTACCTGTGCCATCTCTGCTGCATTGCGCATCTCTGCTGGTGTTTTTTTTTTTTTTTTTTAGTAGTAGAAGTAGACTCAATATTGTAACCGTGGAGATAGGATGAGGACCGCGAGCTCTCCTGACGATCCTTTAGGAGGCTCCTAACTAAAAACTGAGCCTGAATAAACTGAAGGGACGTGTGAAAAGACTTAGCCTAGATAAACCTGATAACAAAACCATGACATATAGCGTAGAATGAGCAGCGGCTGAACCTGGGCGATCCAGGTGACACGTAACATTTGACTCGTCCTGGGCGATCCAGGTAACATACAACATTCAATTCGACCTGGCGACCCAGGTAACAAGACAAATGACATCTAGCATGGTAACTGAAATGGCTGAACCTGGGCGAACCAGGTGAAGTACAACATTTAACTCGTCCTGGGCGACCCTGGTAACATATAAATGACATATAGCATGCTAACTGCAGTGGCAGAACCTGGGCGATCCAGGCGACATGCAACATTTAACTCGTCCTGGGTGATCCAGGTAAAACACAAACATGTAACTTGGCCTGGATGGTCCAGGTAACACACAACATTTAATTTGGCATGGGCGATCCAGGTGACAAAACAGTGACCTAGTGTGGCATCAAGAGCGAGCTGAACCTGGGCGATCCAGGTGACATATGATACTTAACTCGGCCTGGGTGATCCAGGTGACAATACAAGTGGCATATAGCAATTTAACTTCCTTCACTCTTCACTGTTGACTCATGTTTGGCAAGCCACACGCCGCAGAAAAAACGCTGGAGCAAGTCACGTGCAAGTGGAGCCCTGAACCTGTTGACACTGCGACCCCCCTAACAACCACCAGATCCAGCGTGGCACAGCCTCCATGTCACAGCGCAGCCCCAGCCCAAAAACAACCCGAATGAGCCCTTAATTCTTGCCACCAACACAGGCTGAGCTCCGGGCTGCGACCGCACGACTCGCTGCTGGCACCCGGCTCACACCCTGCTTCCCCCTGTGACGCCTTTCAAGATAATGATGGGGAAAGTCTGGACATGCTTGTATTGATGAGTGTGCTGCGCCCCTGGCCGCCTTTCAAGGGAAACCTAGAATTTGTACTCTTCCCTAACTGAATATAGCTGCCCCCGACTGCCCATTTCGTGCCACCGTAGGAGCTCCGGAAGGCAGAGCGAGCGGTGGACGTGTGCAGGAGGGACATTTCTTCGGCGCTCGGCTGAACATGCCTGTGGAGGCCCGGCGGTCACGTGTGCGTTCCACCGTGAACCGCACTATCATCAGCGAGAAGGGGAGACCTGACCCGTGGCCGTAAGTATACGGCGCGCTCCATTGGACAGGTACTCACCTGGTGACGGACCAGAAAAACACTAAGTATTGCACTATACCGTGTAGCGAACCGAAAACTTTGAAACAACCGCGATGCTTGCACGTGCCGGCAGCTAGATGTGGCTCCTCCTACGAAAGTGAGTAAGACACATCACCAGTGGATAGGAGTGGCGGGTATATATAGGGAACTTACGCCCTGCCCACAAATACAGGCTGAAATCAGCCTTAATACTTGTTGTGGGAATTTTTGAAAATGATCGCCATCTGGTATGTCACTGTCCATGTTGACTATTTGTGCACTTCTAGTAAGTATTTGGTGGCTGAAAAACTTTTCAGATTTGTCTGCCATTAACATCAATGGGGCCAACCGCGAACATTTGATCGCAAATTAGCGTTCACAAATCGTCCTGGCCGAAGTTCGTCCATCACTACTCAATGCTTTTTGTTTGACTGCTTTGACTGTCTAAACGTCCCATGTGGGGAAAAGTCCTTACTTAACCACTTCAGCCCCGCTAGCTAAAACCCCCTACATGACCAGAGCACTTTTTACACTTCGGCACTACACTCCTTTCACCGTTTATCGCTCGGTCATGCAACTTACCACCCAAATGAATTTTACCTCCTTTTCTTCTCACTAATAGAGCTTTCATTTGGTGGTATTTCATTGCTGCTGACATTTTAACTTTTTTTGCTATTAATCGAAATTTAACGATTTTTTTGCAAAAAAATGTCATTTTTCACTTTCAGCTGTAAAATTTTGCAAAAAAAAAACGACATCCATATATAAATTTTTCACTAAATTTATTGTTCTACATGTCTTTGATAAAAAAAAATGTTTGGGCAAAAAAAAAAATTGTTTGGGTAAAAGTTATAGCGTTTACAAACTATGGTACAAAAATGTGAATTTCCGCTTTTTGAAGCAGCTCTGACTTTCTGAGCACCTGTCATGTTTCCTGAGGTTCTACAATGCCCAGACAGTAGAAAACCCCCACAAATGACCCCATTTCGGAAAGTAGACACCCTAAGGTATTCACTGATGGGCATAGTGAGTTCATAGAACTTTTTATTTTTTGTCACAAGTTAGCGGAAAATGATGATTTTTATTTAAAAAAAAATTTTCTTACAAAGTCTCATATTCCACTAACTTGCGACAAAAAATAAAAAATTCTAGGAACTCGCCATGCCCCTCACGGAATACCTTGGGGTGTCTTCTTTCCAAAATGGGGTCACTTGTGGCGTAGTTATACTGCCCTGGCAATTTAGGGGCCCAAATGTGTGAGAAGTACTTTGCAATCAAAATGTGTAAAAAATGGCCTGCGAAATCCGAAAGGTGCTCTTTGGAATATGTGCCCCTTTGCCCACCTTGTAAAAAATGGCCTGCGAAATCCGAAAGGTGCTCTTTGGAATATGTGCCCCTTTGCCCACCTTGGCTGCAAAAAAGTGTCTTACATCTGGTATCGCCGTACTCAGGAGAAGTTGGGGAATGTGTTTTGGGGTGTCATTTTACATATACCCATGCTGGGTGAGAGAAATATCTTTGCAAAAGACAACTTTTCCAATTTTTTTATACAAAGTTGGCATTTGACCAAGATATTTTTCTCACCCAGCATGGGTATATGTAAAATGACACCCCAAAACACATTCCCCAACTTCTCCTGAGTACGGCGATACCAGATGTGTGACACTTTTTTGCAGCCAAGGTGGGCAAAGGGGCACATATTCCAAAGAGCACCTTTCGGATTTCGCAGGCCATTTTTTACACATTTTGATTGCAAAGTTCTTCTCACACATTTGGGCCCCTAAATTGCCAGGGCAGTATAACTACCCCACAAGTGACCCCATTTTGGAAAGAAGACACCCCAAGATATTCTGTGAGGGGCATGGCGAGTTCCTAGAATTTTTTATTTTTTGTCGCAAGTTAGTGGAATATGAGACTTTGTAAGGAAAAAAGAAAAAAAAAGAAAAATCATAATTTTCCGCTAACTTGTGACAAAAAATAAAAAATTCTAGGAACTCACCGTGCCCCTCACGGAATACCTTGGGGTGTCTTCTTTCCAAAATGGGGTCACTTGTGGGGTAGTTATACTGCCCTGGCAATTTAGGGGCCCAAATGTGTGAGAAGAACTTTGCAATCAAAATGTGTAAAAAATGGCCTGCGAAATCCGAAAGGTGCACTTTGGAATATGTGCCCCTTTGCCCACCTTGGCTGCAAAAAAAGTGTCACACATCTGGTATCGCCGTACTCAGGAGAAGTTGGGCAATGTGTTTTGGGGTGTCATTTTACATATACCCATGCTGGGTGAGAGAAATATCTTGGCAAAAGACAACTTTTCCAATTTTTTTATACAAAGTTGGCATTTGACCAAGATATTTTTCTCACCCAGCATGGGTATTTGTAAAATGACACCCCAAAACACATTCCCCAACTTCTCCTGAGTACGGCGATACCAGATGTGTGACACTTTTTTGCAGCCAAGGTGGGCAAAGGTGCCCAAATTCCTTTTAGGAGGGCATTTTCTGACATTTGGATCCCAGACTTCTTCTCACACTTTCGGGCCCCTAAAAAGCCAGGGCAGTATAAATAGCCCACATGTGACCCCACTTTGGAAAGAAGACACCCCAAGGTATTCAATGAGGGGCCTGGCGAGTTCATAGAATTTTTTTTTTTTGCATAAGTTAGCGGAAATTGATTTTTTTTTTGGTTTTTTTCTCACAAGGTCTCACTTTCCGCTAACTTAGGACAAAAATTTCAATCTTTCATGGACTCAATATGCCCCTCAGCGAATACCTTGGGGTGTCTTCTTTCCAAAATGGGGTCACATGTGGGGTATTTATACTGCCCTGGCTTTTTAAGGGGCCCTAAAGCGTGAGAAGAAGTCTGGAATATAAATGTCAAAAAATGTTTACGCATTTGGATTCCGTGAGGGGTATGGCGAGTTCATGTGAGATTTTATTTTTTGACACAAGTTAGTGGAATATGAGACTTAGTAAGAAAAAACAAACAAAAAAAATATATATTTCCGCTAACTTGGGCCAAAAAAATGTCGGAATGGAGCCTTACAGGGGGGGTGATCAATGACATCTATATGGGTGATCACCCGCCTGTCATTGATCACCCCCCTGTAAGGCTCCATTCACGTCCGGATGTGTTTTGCGGATCCGATCCATGTATCCGTGGATCCGTAAAAATCATACGGACGTCTGGACGGAGCCTGACGGGGGTGATCAATGACAGGGGGGGTGATCAATGACAGGGGGGTGATCAGGGAGTTTATATGGGGTGATCATGGGTTTATAAGGGGTTAATAAGTGACGGGGGGGGTGTAGTGTAGTGTGGTGTTTGGTGCGACTTTACTGAGCTACCTGTGTCCTCTGGTGGTCGATCCAAACAAAAGGGACCACCAGAGGACCAGGTAGCAGGTATATTAGACGCTGTTATCAAAACAGCGTCTAATATACCTGTTAGGAGTTAAAAAAATCACATCTCCAGCCTGCCAGCGAACGATCGCCGCTGGCAGGCTGGAGATCCACTCGCTTACCTTCTGTTCCTGTGAGCGCGCGCGCCTGCGTGCGCGCATTCACAGGAAATCTCAGGTATCGCGAGATGACGCGCCGATGCGTCCAGGAGGAGTAAATCAACCACCTCCCGGACGCATCGGTGCGTTAGGCGGTCGGGAGGTGGTTAAAGGCAGGCAGCCCCTCTGATATGAGCATTTCATGTTTCAAAACTCTCCCTTGGCCTGCGCTGTATAGTGCAGGGCAAGGGCTTTTTTGTTTACATTTTTACACTGCTAGGCAGAGGCTTCCACCTAGCAGTGTTCCCAGTGATGTTACCGGCACTGATGGGTGGGCTTTAGCGCTGCCCAGCCATTTTACAGGCTAGGGCAGCGCTAAAGCCTGCCCATTAGTACCGGTGAAGTCACCTGGCTCACTGTTAGGGCTCATGCACACAACCGTTGTTTTGCGGTCCGTTTTTCACGGATCCGTTGTTCAGTATCTGAGAGTTTTTTCTCCTCCAATTTAAGTCCTCTTCCGTTATTGCACAAAACATATCCGTATGGTTTCTGTATTTGATCAGTTTTTTGCGGATTGTATACGGAAACAGTAACTTATTAATCACCAAACACAAGCAATATGGGCTGGGCATAGCATTTCTACAGTATGGATCCGCAAAATACGGATGTGGTCCGCGTGTATTCCGTATTTTTGCAGACCCATTGACTTGAATGGGGCCTCGGACCGTGATTTGCGGACAATTATAGGACATGCACTACTTTTTTGCAGAACGGAAATATGGAAACGAAATGCACATGGAGTGCCTTCCGTTGTTTTTGTGGACCCATTAAATTGAATGGTTTCGCATACGGTCCGCAGAAAAAACATAAAATAAGCGGAAAGAAAATAGGTTTGTGTGCATGAGCCCTTAGGTGGAAGCCTCTGCCTAGTTTACCCATGGAGTACTTCACTGGATCTCCAGAAAAGGCACGATTCAGCTCAGAGCAACGGAGAGCATCAGAGCATGCACAGCCACCCTACATTCATTTCTATAGGGCCGCCGAGAAATGAATTGAAGCAATGTCCATGCGTGCGCAGTGCGCTCCCATTCACTTCTATGAGAGCAGCGCTTGGTGGTGGATGGACCACAGCCACAGCTCTCCTCTGTGTGTTGCAAAGGACCTGGCAGCCAGTTTGGGGCTTGTAGTGATGTTCCAACTTAAAGGAATTCCACATTGAATATACTAGAGTGTTTGTAAAAGCAGATTAAGGCTACATGCACACGAACGTATTTTGTTAACGTGTCAGTTCCGTTTTTTTAGCGGATAGGATGCGGAACACAACACACACACAGGATGCCCTACGGACCGCAAAACACATACGTTCATGTCCATGTAGCCTAAAGCAGTAGACCGCCTCAGCAGTGAGCATGTGTTGTTTCAAGGTCAGGCAATGGCAGCTCAGAGACACCTGTCATGGACTGAAGCCATTTGAACGGGCCACAAAATTTGTCAGGGACAACCGTGGCATAAACAAACAGTGTCATCCCTCTAATATTTATCTTTGAGTATATGCTGATGCAACAAAGAACAATGGAACAACATTAGAGATAAGCAAATTTTTCAAAAATTCGATTTGCAGGTTTGCCGAATTTTTTAGAAAAAATTTGGTTCGATCCAAATATAATTGTGGCGAATTTCGTTAAAAAAAATAATAATTCTATTTCCTGGCTGCAGAGCCTGTATAGAGGTGTGGAACACTGTGC